>NC_046155.1:150683936-150878936 GCF_011064425.1 Rattus rattus | reverse complement strand
GGGTAAAGGGGTTGCCAGGGAGCAATCGATTTCAGTTTTGTGATCATTCTTAAACTTTCTTTTCACAGAAGTATGTTAGAGCCAGTAAAGCACAGGCTTCTAAAGTTTCGGGCTGGTGGGCATTTAGACATCTTATATATCGGTGTAGACACCTCACAAACTAAAGATAGGGGACATCTCTTTTTAAAAAAACAATTAACTTTTTAAAATGCCTGTGAGTGGTTTGCCTGCATGGATTTATGCATACCATGTGCACGCCTGGTACACATAAATTTCAGAAAAGGATATTGGATCCCCTTGGAACCGGTGTAATTGATGGCCACGAGCTACCGTGTGGAACTGGGAACTGAACTCAGGTCCTCTGTAAGAGCGACAAGTGCTCTTAACCACTGAGCCATCTCTTCAGCCCAACACATGTAACAGCTCTTGCTCTGAGCCTATGGATGAGTTGGGCATAAGGGGCTGCCTCTCCATGGCAGGTGCTTTGGGGGTGGAGACCTAAATGGTGTGCAGCAGCTGGCCATGAGAACATCTGGAGGCAGCTGCAGTCACAGAGTCACAGGTGTGGAGCAGGTGTCATTCAGAACTCACAAAGCTCATCTGTCCTGCTTGGGTGACATCCTACACATAGCAGATCCCTCTGCCTCTCTGTCAAATACAAATCCTGTGCTGAGTCAGGAACGAGGCAGAGAGGCCCTGGGGCTGCAAATCACCACAGACAGAAATCCAGTCGGGGAGTATGGCTGCGTGTTGAGAGTCCACTTACCCAGCACAGATGGGAGAAGTCAGACTTCCTGACAGACAGCTATTGATCTGTCAGGAGAAGGACTTGAGGATTGATTTTTCTTCTCTTCTACTTCTGCACAGAACTGTGCCCTCCGAAGCAAGCTTTCCCACGGAGGGTGAATGCTGGAAAACAAGCTCCATTTCAGGCACTTCAAAGGTGCTTGATGACTGAGTGGCGACAGGGATAGTTTAGTTTGAATATTCTCCTGTCTGTCACCTTCTCAGCATGAACGCTTCCCAGAGCCAGTTTTTAAAATGATTTTGGAGAGGATAGACTCAGGCTTTGTGTAATTAAAATGTGCAGGGTTGGCTGAACTGCTCTAGATCACCAGTCAGTGCCTTACTAAGGGGGCATACATCACCAGGCTACGTTATCAGTTTTTCCTTGTTTTTGGTATAATCACAACCCTGGCTGTCCTGTCACCTGTGGCTGAGGCTTAGGATCATTCCAACCCACAAGGCCACTCCTTTTACACCCAGTCACCCTTTCTAAGCCACAGCTGGCCTGGCTTCTGTGTCTCCTCTGACGTCATGCCTGGAGAGTGGCATAGCATTGTGGAGAGATCCTGGACTTCACCATCCAGCCCTGGCCAGATGACTCTCCCAGAGGCAAGCTGCCATCATCCCAGTCAGTGACTGTGCCTTCCCAGAGGTCACCATGTCCAGCCCTTACCACTTGATAATGCCACGCCCATCATTTAGAGTTCCAGAACTGAGGCTGAATCCCTGCTAGAATCTTTTTGACCTCAGTCTAAACCTGGAAGTACTCGGTGACATTCCACAGCCGTGTCCCTGGTGCCATTTGTGCATAGTTTGTAAGATGTCGGCACCATGGTAGGCGCCACGTAAGTAGTATGTAGAGGTCGCTGTGACTAAGTTCTCCCATTCTCTCTACCCCACATCTCTCCTTTCTAGAGTCTGATGATTTTCTCAACAGTCCTCATGTTGACCCCCATAGTCTTTTACTTATAGCTCATAGCACCCCTGCCCCCGCAAAGAATTCTCTCCCAAGCCACTCCTCCCTTTCTCACAAAGAACAGATCACCCACCCTCATGTTTGCCTTGGTTCGGAACATCAAGATAGCGCTGCTCACGGCAGCCTCCTATGTCCTGGATGCTTTCTTACATCCTGACCTCTGAGCCAGACAGTTGATTCTGTAAGGGAGGGATGCTGATCTTGTCCATCCCTTTGCCTCCTGGAACCCAGGCAGCTCAGAATACAACTTACTTCATAGAATGAAGGGTGTAGGCTGCTTGGGATCCTCTTTCCCTTTGATGATGAAGTTGAGTTTGGTCCTTCTAGACTTAACATGTTTCCACTCATGGACAGAGGGGAGAAAATAGGATTCAAACAGACGTTCGGTGAGTTCTGTGGGGGACTGGAAACATCTGATATAGCAGACCAGACAGGGTCTATGGGGAAGCATCATTGTTTCCGTGGCTGGAGGGAGCAGTGTTGAAAGATGGGGCAGTTGAGCTGTGGGCGGAGCATCTTGAAGCTGTGATGCCTTCTCACACTTCTCATGGTGCACGAGCTGCAGAACTTGATCTGCGTCCACAGGGGCGCGGCAGTGGTTATTCCTTCCAGTCACAGAGGAGACACAAGACCCACGAACGTACTCATCTTCTTGAGAAAAGATCGCCACATTCAGTGAGCTTTGCTGAAAGCAAATTTTATCAGTAGGCTAAGATCAAGGAGCTAACTTGTGTCAGGCACTTGCTCTGTGTCTGGGAGCTACCGAGAGTTTCTTCCATTTTACTCACTGGGTAGGTGTTTTTAATTTGCTTTTTCTTTCACTAGAAATTCAGGGATCGAACACCAAGCGTTGTGCATGACAGACAGCCTAGCACTGAGCTGTCTGCCCAATCTGTCCCCTGAATAGTTTTCATCATCCTTTCCATAGAGGCAAAACCTAGGTTAAGGGCTAAACAGCTTGCATTGTCTGAGAGGCTCTAGGTCGTCACTGAAATCTTACCTCTTTGTTAAATGTCTAGGTCTAAACTTTTAATGTGATCATTTTCATTTCATTTCCCTTCACTGTTGTTCATGAATACACACATGTGCAGGGATGTGCGGTGCGTGCGTGCATGTGTGTGTGCACACGTGTGCCTGCTCACCCATTGCACGTGTAGCATGCAGACATATACACATCCTGTAATGAGACTGGCCCACATGACATCGTTCAAGTATCAGTCACCCAAGACGATGTCCCACAGCACTCTGTAAGGCAGGTTCAGTAGCCGCCAGCCTTCTCGAGGAGTTGAGCTGCAGGCTGGTGACAACACAGGCCTTCCTCCACCAGTAGTCTGAGCACTGAGGTGCTATTGGTGTGGTTTGCTTGGGGCAGTGCAGGGGAGAGGGCTGAGTACCTACTCTCATCCCTAGTCACCACTATCCATCCATTCGACATTTATTCATTGAGTACCTGCTGTCGTATGAGAGGATGATGGGCTTAGGTGCTAACGACAAGGAGGTTGTACCAGTTCAACCAGTAGTGTCAGGGATATGAGGCAGCTGTCCTGGTTTGGAGAAGCCAAGAAAATCTCCTTGGAGGATAAGTGACCCAAAATCTATGTGGAAAGAACTGAATGAAAGCATAGGGGAAGGTGGTGCTGGAGGGGCTAAGGAAGCACTTTCCAGGAAAGTGGTTGCTTTCTGGTGGGGTTGCAGCTGGGGTGCCATTATCGATAGAATCTGTCCTGCCAGAATTCATGCATTAAAACCCTATCCCCCGACCCCCAGCCAATGTGACACTCACTGGAGATAAGACCTTTAAGAAAGCAATTAAGGTTCAGCCATGTCCTAAGGCTGTGGGCCTACTGTGATAGGTTGAATCCCGGGGGGAGGGGGGAAGCAGGCCCAGAGGAAGGCAGTGGGAGGGAGGATGAGAAGGCCGCTGTCTGCATATCAAGGGGAGAAGCTGGAGAATGGGAGCTCCGGTACCTCCTCTTCCACTGCAGATCTTTGGAGGCGCTGTGCCTGTTGAAGTTATCCAGCGTGTGGAGTTTGGTCACGGCAGCTAACCTGCCTGTTCTGGGAGTTCTCTGAGGGCACTCACCAGAACCAATGTCCCCCATGACAGCATGGAGTCCCTGGCATACGGTAGGAGGTCCCCGGATTCAGCATTTGTAACATGTAGGTGAGGACAGAGGGAAGAAGAGAGTAGTCCCAGATGCAAGGAAACTGTCCAAGGAGGAGGAGGATTAACAGGATCTGGATGTGATCTCTTTGTGTTCCAGGCCATAGGGTCTAGAACGTATCTCTTCATCAAGGAGGATGACTGATAACCTGGCACAGAGGACCTCAGATAGCATTCTCCTCAAAACGACTCCCACACCTTAGAGACAGGATCTCTCATTGGCCTAGAACTCACCAATTAGGTCAGGTTTGTCGGCCAGTGATCCCCAAGGACCCTCTTGTTTGTGCTTTCCCAGCACTAGGAATGCATGTGCGGACTATGTCGTGTGTGTGTGTGTGTGTGTGTGTGTGTGTGTGTGTGTGTGTGTGTGTGTGTTTTTTGTGTGGTGTGTGTATGTGTGTTTGGTGTGTGGTGTATATATGTCATATGTGTGTGTGGTGTGTGTGCCATATGTATGTGTTCTGGGGATTTGAACTCAAGTCCTCATTCCTGCAAGACCACTTGAGTCTCTCTCCAGGCTCTGGATTGTGCTTTTCTAATGCCTTTGGGGTACGCCTTGACTTGCCTCACCTGTCACAGGAGAGCAACTGATGCTCTCTCCAGTTGGTGGTTGGGATACAAGAGCTACAGACAGATACCTGACTAGCCAAAGATCACATGGCACATTAATAATCAAAAGCAGGTGATCCCCCCTTTTCCCATTTACAGTTACTTTCCAGGGAGTAAAACAGCCTTGCTTTCAGGCTTTCATTTCGGCATAAATGAGTGTTTCCATTTTATCACTTTGCATACACTTTTCACTGGGGAAGAGGATTCGGTGGATTTTTGGAGAAACTTTGCTTTGCGTTGGAAGTTAAAACACAGTGCAGGCACCCGTCCATGACCACTCCTTTATTTACAGCTCACAGGAGGCCCACGAGGACCCCTTGGCACATCAGCACTGGGTTCCTTCTTGCCTTTCTGTTCTGCCCACACGGACTCCCAGAAGCCAAGTTAGAGTCTCTGGAATAGAAGAGGGCAGGAGACCAGTGCTAAAGAAGCAGCGAACAGAGCCGCATCTCCTGCATCTTCAGCCGGCAGCCAGGGCTGGCTTGTGCGTCAAACCTTCCTTAGAACTCACCTCCCCCTGCTGCTCAGTGCTGCTCCCATTTCTTCCTGCTTTAAACTAGCTTCAGTGGTGTTTTCAACGAGAAGGGAAACCGTGTCAAAACTACCTAGGTTGTTTGGTACTCTTACCTACATAGCTGTGGGAATTTTGTAACTTTTCTAGCATCCTTCTTCAAGGTGAAATTTAGGAATCTAGTAATGGCGGCCTGGAGAGGACCCTGAGACACTGCACTAGCCACACTTAGGACAGCACTTATGTACTGGATGAAAGCCATCAGAATTTTCAGGCTTGAAGGGGGCGGGGGAGGGGAAGCAGTCATCCCGGAACTCGGGTGTGCTTTTGGTTCATTGTGGTGACACAAAACTCCCTCTGATTTAAACCTGCCATGCATCTTTCTGGAGGCAGGTTCGTGGCCAGGCTCCTTTTCGTGTGACATTCCTATGGGAGCATCCTCGACCCCATCCTTATGCTTGCCTCCTGCGTGGGGACTGCGGGCTTCTGTGCAGGTCTGAGACACCCCTTGCAATTCAAATTTTTGCTGCAGTGTGCTTTGTGAATATCCCCTAAAAGCCAAGTACCAGAGGGGAAGTCTGGTTACCTGGGGATCCATTTCAATTCATAAAGGTTCTCCAGCGCTACCCGGGTTACTTTCTCCAGCAGCTTAGATCAGAGTCTTGCATGCCTGGGGTTTGAATCAAAATAACGACATCTCTGACTCCCATCCTCGGGGCATTAAATTTTAATCTTCCTTCTCTTTGGGATAATTAGAAAGAGAGAGGAAGGGAGGGAGATGTGGGGGCTGGGAAGCAAACTGGGAGGAGACATGGATGGCAGAGACCAAGTGGGGGTCTCTGGAAGGCAGATTCTTCCAAAAGCAGGAAGTCACTCTGAGAACTGGTGAGCCACGCTGAATCCATTTGCAGGGACAAAGGACTAGGCATGGGGCAGGTGGCAAGGAGGATAGAGGCCAGGGTGGCTCCTGACAGGGACCTGGGGCAGAAGTGCATGCACGAGCAAGAGAAGGAGACTGAGAAATCCTTTGAAATGATCATGGGACTTTTGTCTTGGCTAAGCTGACGGAGCAAAAGCAAGGCTTCTCAAAGCCTTGGCTGTTCCTAGGATCCACATTCCCTGGAGGACTTGACAGAGGGCCTTGTGAGGTAATAGTCTGCATCGCGGTCATAGCTGGTTCGCTCCTCTGACCCCAGCCCTCGTAATGCTACCACAGAGGCAACAGCCTGGCCATCTGGGAGCACCAGGCTCCTGAGGCGCCTTCTGGGCTCCTTAAAGGGTGGGTTGGGATGAGATGAGAGGCTCCCTGGGAGATTCTAAGTGCGTGTCAAAATATTTCTCTTCTTTTTCCATCTGTGGTTATAATTGAAAAATCCAGTGAGCAAATGTCCTCAGTTACATGAGCAGTGCCTCACTGGAAGCTATGAAGCAAAGCCGAGCACTGTAGCTCCCAGCCCCTGTGCAGCCAGCCTGCCTGCCACAGTCGTCTGGGCTCACTCTTACCCGAGGCCTTAGGTTCCATGGTGGTTTCCATATTAGGACAGGCAGTACAGTGTCTGCCTCATGGCAGAGGGTCAGGAAGTGACTGTTGAATGAATGAGTGAAGGCAGACACTCCAAACGGGGATGGGTAAAAGGAGGCCTCTCCACTTTGATTATGATTATTGTTTGGTGTCAAAACAATGGCAAATTAGAGTGGAAAATGTTTCAGACGCCTGCGAGTATGAATGGAGAGAGGCATCTGGTCTGGGGTGCTGCTTAGGTGTGGCTGCCTTGCACTCATGAGTCTTCACACGTGAAAGAATTCCGAACCGTCTCGCAATCCGGCATTCCTCTGCTACTGGCACAGATGCGCCTCTCCTTCCGAGCTTCCATAGATCCGTGGTGATTTTAACCCAGGAGGCCATTCTGTGGTTGACTACCTGGGTTGACTATTTAGGGGTACAACCAGAGGGAGGACAGTGGCTCAGATGCACCCCAAATGAGAAGCATTGAGGAAACTGGTGCAAAATACCCACCTCCACATTGCAGGATAGACTGTCAGAAAGGCAGACAGATGATGTCCCCCGATAGAGAAACACCCGAGCTCTCCTAGAGGAGACTGTGGAGCTAGGTCTGTGGTGCTCTCTCTCTCCATCCCAGAAATTCCCAAAAAAAAAATGAGAGTGACATTCAAGAGAATCATTCTGCACAACGAGAACAACTTCAGGTTGTCACTGTGTCAGACACACTTGGGAAGCGCCCACCATCAGGCAGCTTGAGGGGCTGGCTGCTCACCTCTCTGTGGTGTGGAGGTCACATCTCTACAGCTTACTGCTTCAGTCACCGCTGCACCCTGTCCCTTCTTTCCAACATCCTTTCTCTACTGCTGTTTACGGCTGACCCTCAGCAGTCCACCAGCTCCTACCTGCTCCCACCTTCCCCGTCTACCCCTCAGGAGAGCCCCGAGAGCTTCCTACCGACCCATCTCTCATGGAGAGGTTTGGTGGCAGAGTTCCTCCTTCACCCTGGCCAGGCTCTGTCTGTCGATTCAGTCTTGACCCCTGTCCTGACAGAAGCCTGTCCAATCTAGCCGTACCAAGAATCCCCCTGTCAGAGCCAGCAGAGTAATAATGCACACCTGTAATCCTTACCCTTGAGGGGCTGAGGCAGGAAGACTGAGGCTAGCCTAATCTCACAAACAAAACAATGAAGAAAAAAAGAAAAGCAGCCCTTTCTCAGCCCACTCACTCTGCTTCGGCCATGTAAGTTCCCAACTCTCTTTGTAGGGTTCAGAGTTAAACCATCTCTCCCTATTGCATGCTCTCTCTTGTCATAGTCTTGACTAAACTATTTTTGTTGCTTTTAATGAGTATCGGAAAGTTCACATTTTAAAACAAGGCTTATTTATATTTGAGTGTTCGTCTCCGGGCACATCTGTGTATCACCCGTATGCCCAGCATCCCGGGGGCCCGAGTGCCCTGGAGTTGCAGATAGTTCTAAGCTGCCAGGTAGACGCTGAAGATTGAACCCAAGCCCTCTTCAAGAGCAGCCATCTTTGTAGTCCAGAATAGTTACGTTTTCAAACAAAGATGATCTAGAAAGACAAGTCAGCCTTTGGATGGGCTACTGTTATGGTCATTCAGTTATGGCTAATGTCAGGTGGGAACCTTACCTTTGAGGGTGAACCACTCCAGAAAGAGGCATGACTGGACGAATAGTGATGTGCCCATCTCTACTTAATTGGATAAGATTTGATATAAGAGGAGCAGGAGAGGCTGAGGGATGACAGGAAGCATGCTCAATAGTCCAGAAGTTGTCTCGTAAATGTCTCCTCAATAGAACATTCCCGACTTCACACAGCTCACAGCATGACATCACATGAATGAACGCCATTATATGGATGAACATCAATCGGACATCTACTTAGGTTCCACACCACATACCCAACATCACGTGAATGGATGGTCAACCCAACATCTATTTAGCTTCCACAAGCTGACAAAAAAAAACATCCCAGAAAGGCAGAACTTTCCATAGTGGAGAACGGGAGGCTGGGTGTTGAGGAGGGAAGACCTTGGACAATCAGAAGTCTGGATTTGGGTTTTATCTTAGCATTTTTAAAATCTTACAGAAGTTCCTTGAGCTCTCTGAAGCTCATGGCCTTACCCAAAACATGGAAATCCTGACAGCATCATTATGAAGGACTTGGATATGTAAAGTACTTAGCACAGGACCTGGGGACTTCGCTTCTATGTGTGTCTTAGCTCACGCTGAGCTCTGACAAACTACACTTGGCTTCTGAGATCCACGTGGCTCTTACTTCCTTCTACTCTCAGCCTGCGACCCCGCAGTGATCCAGTTAGTCACTTCTTGCCCTTGGTCCTTCTGATTCTACCCTGACACTGTTTTAGCTTTTTTTGCTGGAATTTGGGCCCTAGGTCACTTGTAGGGGGAATCTTCTGTTTGGGAGATGTGGCAGGTGACAGCCAGAATGTCTTTGGCCCTAGACCCCTCCCATGTTCTTGAGTTCCTGCAGCAAGCTGAGGGAGGCAACTCGCTCTGTAGATAGAAATCGAGGGGGCTTGACGAGGCGAGGCGAGTGGCGAATGCATGTTTCCCCCCTCCTGTGGCCATCAATCATTGGCAGGGAGCAGATAGGGCAGCGAGAAGGAAACAGCAAATAGTCAGTTTGCGTTACTAGAGCCACGTGAAGCCCGGTGCCTGTGGTAATTGAAAGATATCTAATCTCTGCTCCATCCCTGGAGCTTCTCACCTGTCAGATTCCTGTGGCGTCTCCAAATCTTATCAACACATCTGAGGCGGCTGAAGGGAGGCTCCTGCCGGAGCCGCCTGCACTGGGAGAACCGACAGCATCTGTGGTAGTGTTTTCTTTTTTAACTGCAGAATTGTGTGCCAAGCACTGAGAGAAGCCTCAGAGTGCACAGGCCACAGGCATACAAGCCTGGGATCCAAATCTGCCCCTTTCCTGACATGCGATCTGGACCGGCTTGGCGAGCTCCCCTGTGCCTCAGTTTCCTCGTTGGTAAAGTAAATGGTGATATCTGCCTTCTGGATTTGGTCCGAGCTTGTGATAAACCCTACAACCCTTGGGAATGTGTCTGGTCCATGTAAGCACAGTGTGGGGGTGAGAACATAGAGCCTATGGCTGCTGCGCTTTCTCAGAAGTCAGGCTACAGCCCTGCCGCTCTCTCCGTGGAGCAGACTGCTGATAAGGTGTGCTGTGGCCTTGGAGACTCTCCATCTCTCTCAGAACTGCGGCTCTGGTCCCCTCCCTACTTCCCAGATCCCAAGCAACCTTGAATCATAGCTAGTCTTTGTCAGTGCCCTTCTGACTTCAGCCTGTAGACTGGGATGTGGTATGGAGCTTGCTGCTGCCCCGAAGAAACCTAAAGGAGTCAGACATTCCCTTCGCTCTCAGGATCTTGAGTGGGAATGACTGAATTGAAGGTCCGAGTCCATTTCAGGCCCCCGTCATGATTACCTACGGCCTGATTGCCATCTTTTCTAATGATCTCCTACCTCCAGGCTGCATCACAGTCATAGCTGCGAGCTTATACAATCATTCTGAAGGTGAATTTCATCTCATCTCATTTTCTATAGACATACCTTTTCCTTCTATCTAACAGTAAGCATTGGCATTTACTCACCCGTCCATCTGACCATCCATCCATCCATCCATCCATCATCCATCCACCCATCCATCATCCATCCATCCATCCATCCATCCATCCATCCATCCATCCATCCATTTCTGCTATTATCTGACCATACTGAATACACAGCATGACAGCTCTGCTTTCATCATTGCGACAGTCCGTGATATGGTCATCTTCATTTACAATACCTAGGCAGAGTTTCCCACGAAGCTGCCAAGTGGACACAAGGTCAAACTAATATTCCAACCCAGGCACTCTGCGCTCCTACTACTATGACTGGTTTTCTACCCATAGAGCCCTTTGAACATCTCCCATCCAGACTGCCTCCCCTCCCCACCCTGGACAATCCCCTAGTGCCAGATGTCTCGAGTTTCAATTTAGTTCTGGAATTTTGTACCAGAAACTTTCATTGGATCCCATGAAATGATGACTCCATTCTACAAGACTGCCTGTATCAATTCCAGGTCCTGGCCACCCCATCTTTCTGACCAGCTGGCATCAGTCAGGGATTTCCATGACCATGACCTCTTTAGCTTTTATCCTATCCTACAATGGCTTACAGAACTCTGGAAGAAGTACAGAGGGTGAGGGAGCTAGGAGGAAACACAGCTCTCTACAGACACACAGCCCTCTCCGTATCCCGAATGGTCAACACCCCGGGCTCTCTTCCCTACTGTTGATACTGTTGGTGGAAATTCCGTGTTAGAAACATTAGTTAAACTCATTCATGGCATCTCTAGCCATTCGCTCCTCCTTAGAGGTTGGAAAGTGATCATGTGATTGGTCCCCCTGGCTGCCAGGCTCCTCCCAGAGGCAGCTAAGGGCAAACCAGTAGTCATCTCCTTATTAAAATACAAAATGTGACAAAATAACAAAACACAAACAGCAGTTAGAAAACAATAATGACGGCAGACACGCCTTTTGCCCCACCATCCAGGAAGTTGCCAGAGCTTTTAGAGTTTGCTAGGAACCAAGGACAGGGCATAGCACAAAGGCCGTAGCCAGCACCTTAGTACCACCTCATGGAAGGAAGACTACTCTCTGCTACAGTTGCATGGCCACTCAGGCATGTGGCACATGCTTAATCCTCATCTCGGGCCAACTGTGCCTTGCCTGGCTACCAGAGAGCAGCTGGTGTCTCTGTACCTGTGTCCCCACAACCCCAATTTGATTCTAGTTATGTGCAAGTTCAGCTCCAGTAACTTGTCATAATATTTGTGTCCCCCACACTGTCTTCCCAGAGCCCAGGAGCTCCTGCATGCAGAAGGGAGGTCAATGTTTACTGGAGCAGAGAACCACAAAGTCCAGGGTGATCAAGCAGACAGACGTCACTGTGAGAACATGAGAACCATTTTCAATCATGGATGCCCGGTGTTCAAGTCTCAGAGCTGAGGACCTGTTGTCAATCATATAAAACAGAGATTTATGCTATAGGTGATGTCTCCAGGGACTTCTCTTAAATGACTTCACAAAGAAACGGTCACTACCTACTTCTTACTTTCATGAAGTTGCTCTCTGTGGGAAGTCACGTGGGGAACCACATGACAAGTCTGGCTTCTGTTCACCATTTTCCTAGGGAGATATTTGGGCGAAACGTTATCATTTGTAACCCCGGAGCTTTCTTCTTAGGTAAGTGAGAAACATATATATTTCAACTGAGGTTTTGTCAGGTGTGTTCAGGGCCTCGAGGGGACGGCCATAGCTGTGCTTGGGTTTCTGTGACACAAGCAGCCATGGCTCATCCTTTACCCGGCCCACTCTCCTCCAGCCTGCTCCCCCTAGCCGCTCTTCAAAATGCAGCTCACGCTTTTGCTTGAAGTCTCTGTTTTCTTTTTTCTCTGGTTCCCTCCAGCCTCTCTTTTTGCACTGTGTTCTTTTTTTTCTACCTGCAGCAAGGTTTCACGGAACCACTTGCAGGCTAAGCATGTTAGCTGTGGAGTGCAAATGACCCGGCTCAGCCATCTTCAGAAGGTCACCCTACCTCTGCGTGACTCAGCTTCCCTCTTTTTCATGTGGGAATAACCACGCATGTTTTGCTCTGGCCTTCATTGAAGGGCCAGTGTGTGGCAAAACTGAATGTGGGCCAGGAGACAGTGACCATGCAGTGGAGAGGATGACCAGGAATGGTGGTCTTGGCTGACAGACTGGTCTGTGCTCCCGGGCAGTCTATGAGGTGCTGTCAGACAGAAACTGCTCAAGGCTGCTTTCGTCCCCCAGGAGCTGATCTTATGCTAAAGGACGGCAGTACCCTGTCGCTATTCAATGGGCTTAAGCAGGATTCTGAACTGTGCATCCATCCCCTGTCTACTTTATCCAAATGACATTTAAATACATTTACCTTTTGACTGGTACTTAAACCCAGTTTAGAGAGGGAATGGTCAGTGACTAGCAAAAAGGCTTATTCGTGTTTGTCTTCCTGGAGAACTCAGCTTCTCTACAAGGCCTGTGTACTTCACTCTGCTAAGTAATAACCTCCTATGACAAACTTAAGCCTAAAAGGGGCATTGCCACCACTGATCAGTGCTCGCTCGTAGAAGCAGCCAGTGAAGGAGAACTAGGGGCAGCTGAGGATGGGAGATGTCAGTCATCAAAATTATCTCCCTTTCACAGCCACTCGAAAAACCTCCAGCTGCCCCTTCCCCTGGGGGTTGGCCTTTGCCCTGAGCCAGCAGGATGGGCCCAGCTGGGGGAAGTGGGAGCTGTCATCACGGGTCAGGTTACCAGTCTAGTCAGCATGATGTCAGAGTGGCTCATAAGAGCCCCCATGCTGTTGAAGGGAACAGTCGAGAGGCACGGCTTGCCCAAGGATGGCCCATGCCCTCTAGCAGAGGCCTCTCCCATTCTGAATCCAGGTAGATAAAGAGGGTGTGGGGATGGCTTCTGCTGACTTCCCTGCTCAACTTTTCAGCTTGTCCAGGAGAACAGTCTGCAGCCCAGGTGTGCCAGAAGCCCCTGACTGGAGGAAGCCAGGGTGCTAGGAGGCTAACAGACTACGTATTTCAGAAGAGCAAGGCAGAGGGATGTCCTTCAAGAGCTAAATGGAATCAGACTTTGGATGAAACCCAGACATCTCCTTAGAACCATGCCCGCATGCTTTCCAGCCTCAATTCGCCTACCAGATAAAGCAAGGGGCAATTGTACCTTCCAGACGTAGCAGTCTTTCTCTAGGAGAAAGCCCTGGGGCCAACTGAGAGCCCCAGAGAGAACCCTGGGAATGGACTGCAGAGAGGAGAGCTGGGGATAAGAGAAACCCTAACCCTTTCCTCCTCGGTGTAACTAGACAAGTAGCTGAGGCTGCAAACTGCAGTTCAGCAACAGCTGGGATGTCCTTCCTGTGCTTGGGAGTGCTCTTCACTTGGCCTGGGGACTGTGCAGGGCATCTTCCCTGTGATCCGAAGATCTTTAAATTCACAGTCATCACCCTATAGACAAAGCACTGTTGTTTCGAGAGTCATTGAACCCAGACCTGGCCCTCCATCCAAAGCACACAGGACCTTTGTCATTCCCTTGCCCCTTTCTGAACTACTGAACTACTATTCCCTCTGCCAGGAATCCCATTTGCCATCTGCTGGCCTGTTCACCTGCATGAGTTGACCTCTGTGGTGGCACTTGTGTAGCGTGACAATGAGCTTGTCAAGGTTTTAGGCTGTCTTAATCATTTTTTTGTGTTTCTATGGTCACGTCTGGCACACTATGAGTTCTCCAAGAGGCATTCACCAGAGAATAAAAGAATGCTCAAGCAAACAGAAAGGGCGTAAGATGCTTACGGTGGTGGCCTTTCCAAAGAGGCTGCTACCAGCTCTGTCAATAGGACAGCAGAGCCCACCCATGGCTTTTAGAAATGCTCGCCTTCTATTGCTATGGTCTCACTTTCTTGGGAGTCCACACGGCAGCCAGCACCATCCAAGTTCTGTGTCCATCCTTGAGGGCACGAGGACTAGGAAGTCTTCCTCAGTGACACTCCCAGAGTCTGAGATTGGGGGGTCTGTATGATACAACTTTCAGAATTTTCTTGCTCTGCCCTAGTCTGACATCCTTATAGAGTTTAAGACCCCAGAGATGCTTTAATGAAGACATCACCTCATTGCCCCCAGAGCCCTGAATAAATGACCCCAGTGTGTGTTCATTCATTCACTCATGCATTCATTCAGCCTGGTTCCCTTCCATTAGGGCCCATAATCACAGAGTGACTGTCTACAACTTTATCACTCTCATGGCTCCAGTGTCACTCCAAGCAGGCAATTAGATTTTCCCAGAGGCCATATTTGGGGGTCAAGAGGGCAGGCTGATGGAGCATTGACAAGCACTCGGATGCCGGCTTTAAAATACACAGCAGAATCCTAAAGTAATAGACCGCCACTCCATACACACATGGGTCCCCAATATCCGGTGGAGGTTGGATGATAAGCCTGCCTCCTCTTTCCTTCCCCCTTAGGCAGAGAACAGCTGGTTAGATCAAAAGGTTCAGCGGGAGTCGTGGTCCTAAGCATGGCAGTCATACTAATTTGTTCATGTGTAGAAAAAAAAATCAAGCTTTCTCCAGTCTCCCTGTTCAGTGTGGGATGGATAAAATAAAGCAAGATGGCGGAAAAGCGAGGGGATCCAAGCTCCCATGTGTCTCAGCAGGACTATGAGAAACTGGAACTGGGTCTAAATGTCCCCAAGGAGCACCTCAATACTGAGAGTCTGCTGTGGTATTAGTCCTTCACCCCTGGTAAGACTGATAAGAGAACTGGATAAGGTCATGTCCGTGAAAATGGAAAGTTCGTCAATCCCCATTGCACACTGGGTGTTGTTACACGTCACGTCATATAAACACGCACTTGACACAATTCACAGAGCTAATGCATTGCATGAATGGACTACCTAGCTTGAGAGATCAAACTCCTCATTACTTTCACTCATACACTTTGAGATTCTAGCTGCGTCATCAGGCAGGCCTCTCCCCTCTCCGACATTTACTGGTACTGTCTGAAATTGCGAAACGGGGCCTGGAGTTTTGCTAATGTCCCTTTGGCCTCCAAGTTCCTGGATCCACCATGGATCCCCAAGCGCTTTGCAAAGCTCACTTCCTCCGGCTTGAAAGTTCTTGAGAATGAAAGGGTAGGGCCATTTTCAGATTGAAGCTAAGGAAGTGTGCTGGAGGGGCGAGCCCACTGAAACACGGACCTGAGCATCCGAGCTGAACCTCGTAAGTGGGAAATGGATGCCGTAACACAAAGGCAGTTAGCAGGCTCCTTGGTGGGTTCAGCAGGATGCAATTATAGTTCTTAAGAGGGTGGGGGGAAGGCTAGCATATGTTTTGAGCAAACTTAACAGATGCTGGGATCTCGTGTCTGTATCCTTCAGGGAGTGCTCTGTGACTGATGTGTCTATAGCACCTTTGTACAGCACATTGAGCGACTCGTTGCAAATCAGTCGTGATCAGGGTGCTGTTTAATGAAACTTCCATCAACGGTTCAGATTATTAATCCAAAAATACCTTGTAAAATGACCACAACTTTATCTCTGCCTGGGCTAGGCTGCTGGATAAACATGATGAATCGTTCTTTCTGTACTTAGGCTTTAACGCAATCATCTTCAGAAAGGACCTCTTGGCCAGGCCCCCATCATGGAATTTGAGGGTCTGACGCTCTGTGGTTTGTTTGTGGCACAATAGTCTTTGCAAACTTTATGACTTCCTTGAAGATTTTTCTCTGAGCTATGCTATGTAGAGATAGATAGCTTCCAGAAGGTTCCCTGCCACCTAGTACATACTGATATAGAGAATAAATGACTGATTAAAGCAGTTCAGGGATTTTTTTTTCTTACTCAGCATCGTCTGTTCTGTAACAGTATCTGGGATTCCAGGGTCTCTTTAGACTATTGGGATACCAGGAAGTCAAAAACAACAAGTCTAAATTTCTTTGTCAGGCGTCTCTCCTTGCTAGAGCACCAACTAATCCGAAAATACTTCCAAGTGAATCCACAGAACCAAGTGGTTCTTGTTCCTAAGACCACAAGCAGGTTTTTGGGTTTGTGTCTCTGCGCTGGGTACTTCAGAGGCAAAAGATTTCCATAATAATGAACGGTTGAGGCTTGCTGAAGATGGACGCCTCCGATGTGTTAGATTGGGGAGGAACATCAGCCTTCACATTATGCCCAGTGGCTTATAACCTTCCGTGATTTCATAGCCATCGATCTCCCCTTTCCCCAACGTGTTCTCTGATTGGCCTGCTGCCCACAACCCATAATTGCTCCAAGTCACCCCTTGACCTTTCCTTTGCTGAGCCTGATTAATAACACACTGGACACATTTCCTCGTTGCATCAAAATCCAATTTGGCCCAAACGGGTGAAAGAAGGGGCAACAAGGACAACGTAGGATCTTCATGCTGGATAAGCCTCTTCCCTGGATGGTCTGGGGGCGATGGAGGTGGGAGAAAAGGCCATGACATAACCTTTGTTCAGCAAGTTTTCCTCCAACCCCATAGCAGAGTCTGATTCTAATGCCTCACAGGCAGTTACAGTGCAGGTGAGAGCTTCATCCGCTGCCCTGAGACTAAGCAGTAAGGGTTCCATTGTGTGCAGCTTTCTGGTAGGTGTTTGCCACACAAAGGTTTATGCTAGATATCTTGGATCATAATTGCAGTGTAAGGTTGGGATATTGAGGAAGGAATAGAGGAGGGGAAATGGAAGGGAAGAAGGAAGGAAGGAAGGAAGGAAGGAAGGAAGGAAGGAAGGAAGGAAAGGAGGCGGGTAGGTAGATAGGCAAGAAGGAAAGGGATTAATTGTCTCCTTTCTCTTTATGTCCTAAAATGGCTTGGACAAATGCAAAGCAAGAACTGGACAAATAAACTTGGAGTTGCTCAACCACAGAGAACATGGTGCCCATGTTTGGTGGCTCCTCGCGTGGTGCAGAGATCCACCATTTGTACTTGCTTTGAAGGTCGGTGTTGCTGGCAGTCCATGTTAAGGACACACACACCAGGAGATACAGCTTCTAAGCTTGTGCAACAGTCACCAGGCAGGTTTTCCTCGGAGGCTCGGGAGGACTCTATGATGTCGTGGGAAATATGCGTTTCCTTGGCTGGTTCCTCTGAGCTACCCTTTACCTCACACTTACATCATAAGAGGCTGAGGATCCTTTAAGACCTTCCAGTCCAGGCTGTCCCCTTTACAGGAAGGGAAAATAGGAGTTTCAGATAGCAAGGAGCTTGATAAACGTCACAGAGCAAGCTGTCCTCTGTCACCTTTGCTATCATGAGAAAATAATTTCAGGAAGACAGAAATATGGTACCAAACTTCAAGTATTTATTGTGTCCCAGGACCTGTGTGACATAGGTCATGCCATGTAATCACCAGAAAAACCCAACAGGTTACCACTGGTTTTTATCTCCACCTCTTCAGGGAGACAAGGCAGTTCTGAGATGAAAACTGGGGTGTAGAAAATAATGTTAAAAATCCAGGCACAGGGTTTCTTCCCTGCCTTGGACCATTTATGTTCCCGGATGGAAGACACACAGCCTTTATATTTTATATATGCCTCAGGTAGCACAGTAGTCTACCCTTCATGCTGTTATCTACCTTCCTTTTGATAAACCAAGTTATTACTTACTATGTTTCATCTGGGCTGCTCTTAGCTCCAACTGGCCAATCCACATGGCCACGGGTTCTCGGTTCTTCTTTTTCCTCTCCTGCAAGTTCTTGTTCTATTCCACTGAGGCTTCTCTCTGCTTCTCCCAAGCCCATCAAACTTTAACCCCACCTGTGTCTCCTCTGCCCAGCTATTGGCTGTCAGCATCTTTGTCCACCAACCAGAATCAAGATGGGGGCAGGGTTCCAGGTGCTAAGTGAAGACTCCAGGTCTTGGGGACCTACCTCTTAGCATTACAATTGACAGTAAAAGACCTCAATACTG
Organism: Rattus rattus; assembly: GCF_011064425.1. NCBI lineage: Eukaryota > Metazoa > Chordata > Mammalia > Rodentia > Muridae > Rattus > Rattus rattus. Next base: position 150,860,833 of record NC_046155.1, on the reverse strand, counting down.
GGGGAATACAACTTTTAAATCCCCCATTTGGAGTCTCCACAATCTTCCAGTTCCAGGCTGATTCTAGTCCTCCCTCTTTGATTTTCAGATGGGGACACCTGGAGTCCCCAAGAAGAGCAGTTTGTCCAAGACCACTGCAAGCAAATGCCCCTTGAACAATGTTATTATTGCTACTGAAAAACCACTAGTCGTTCTGAGCACGAATTACATGCCAGGGGGTGGGCTACATACTTTACATCCTCTTGTTACATTGTTACCATTATACTAGGTGGAGGTAGATACTACTAGAAGAGGTAGCCGAGGTTGGGGAGGTGAAGAGTAACTCCTCCTCCTCCTCTTTCTCTTCCTCCTCCTCCCCTACCTCCTCCTTCCCCTCCTCCTCCTCTTCCTCCCTGCTCATGAGTTAAGATTTGAGCAGAAGCCACCCAGTTCTAAAATTTGATTTGCCTGATCCTGCATAGATGTAGGCATACATGTTTCCATGTCTTTTACCAGAAATGTTCCCGGCATTCTTAGGTTCTCCCATTACTCCTGTGTGCCTCGATTTCATTGCTGGCATCACTGTTCCTGCCCCCAGCATCTTTGGAAGTAGATGCCTCCCAGGCTGAAAACTGCTGAATGGGTATTCTGGTTGCTTCCATTAGGTCCCTTTATCCTTCAGGTCTGAGAGCTTTCTCCATTGCTCCCTCTACTTGGCTCCGCACTGGGGAGCCACATTTGTTGTGAGTTAGATGACGGCTGGGTTTGCACTTTCTTTAGATGGAGCATGGGGTGGCTATTAAGTAGTTGTCAGCAAGGCCTCTTTTCTGTCTAGCTCAGGAGGACAACAGAGCCAGGCTGGGGATGCTCCACGGAGGCCCCCACACTAAGTCCTTAGCCCTCCATGCTTGAGGGGTGCATGTAGAGAATACTGACTTCCTACAGGCAGGCTCACTCTGTCTCTAAAACCCTGTCTCCTGTGCAGGAGACAGGAGAGACACGACCAAAGAGGGTTTAGTGAAAATTATGGCTGAAAAACAGCCATGGAAGATAGGGAGACAGATCGGTGGGGAAAGCATTTATGACACAGGCAGGCAGAGACAGGATCGCTCAGCTGGCCAACTAGTCTAAGTCAGTCTTGGCAAGTTCTGGGCTCAGCAAATGCCAAGCCTCAGTTAAGTAAAAGCAATCAAGGAAGAACCCCTATGTCAACCCTGCACACATATATGGACATGTTCCCACACATGAGAACACACACACACACACACACACACACACACACACACACACACACACACACACACACACACACACACACACACTGCACCACCATGGCCACAGGGATCAGGTTCCAAGGGTCCAGTCCTCATCAAGACGACATGCTGATCCTTCCAAAGCATATGGCTGTCATGGCTGCCAGGATTTCCAGAAAAAAAAAAGTTAATTCTGACCTTAACCAGTTTTATCCAAAAGGGAGAATACTGCTTCTTTCTCTAGCCTGCTATAGCTTCTCCTCATTTTAAATCCTGAAGGATTTACCGTTCCCTAGGGGCTCAGATAGACTAATACTATTCCTCACTGGGGAAATTTTGGCTTTCCCTAGATATTCACATCACTTCCTCAGAAACAGACCTCCTTCCATGCATGCTCACACGCTCTCCCTCTCTCCTATAGACTCTGTGTGGTCTCTGAGGATGGCTCACTCTCCCACTGATGGCCATCCAGGCTCAGGCTGTAGTCCTGCCTTTCTTCTTGAGTCTTTGAATATGATTGTGTCCCTTTGGTTTTCCCCTTATTCCTTTGTCAAACAGCCCCAAATAGGAGATTCTGGGTTCCACCATTCATCCAGGTATACATACATTACCTGGATGTCTAAAAGGCCATGCCAATCCTCTTGCTGCTTCCCGAGGTTGTCACCTGTTCCCTGCCCATGGTCTTTGCCTCCACTTGGGAAGGGTTCTCATGACAGTCGAATTCTTCACCCATGCTTCCTCCGTGGAGAGGCCTCTGCCAACTGTGTCACCCAAGCCAGCCCTTCCTCGGGACCCTGCCTCCTACAGTCTAGCCCTTTAACTTGTTCTTTCCTGCTTTTGGCCACATCACTTGTCCTGCCTGAGATGGCATTGTAGGGTTACAAACATCCACACAATGATCCTACTTCCCCATGTCACAGACTGGGAAACAGCCGTGTCATATAGCAAGAGAACTGGTAACGTGTTGGTGTAACGGGTTGGTGTTGGCCCTCCTATGCTTTTGCAAAACCTTCCTTCCAGAAACAGTCATTCAATTTGGGTTTCAAATCTGTCCTCACTGAGGAGCATGGCCCTTGCCTCAGTCAGCCCACAAGTGCTGCTCTCTCAGCCTCTCCTGCCTGCTCAGTGATCCGACTGAGGTCTCTGTATCAACTGCTGGATGCTGTGGCTTGAATGGAACTGACTTCATGTACAGAAGTACACTAGAGCCTCTTGCCTTCACGCACACAGATGTCTAGGTCCTGGAACATTGCTAATAAAACACTGAATGACCTCGAAAGGTCTCAGCCGAAGGACTCCTCCATGCTGTTATCGCTTGGTACTCTGATAACTTTTTCATTTTCTATCTTCTGGTGCAGTGTGTGTGTGTGTGTGTGTGTGTGTGTGTGTGTGTGTGTGTGTGTGATCATTTTATTACTTCTCTTCACAAGATCCTCTTTTATTAAAAACACAAATATCACTATAAATATCTGGCAGGGCAGTTGAGGGGGATTTTGAAAGCGACTAGGCAAAATGATAGAGTAACTATAGATGTAGGCTACCGCTCAGACAAATGACTACAATATCTCAGAGCCTTTTTTCTTCAAGGCAGATTTCATCTTCGCACTTCCAGATGGGTTGGAGCAGCCCAGTGCATGCTGGTTTAAACTGAGACATGCCAAGGGGTAAAGGCAAGACTATTAGAGAGACTGTTAGAGTATTGCTGTGTAGCCTAGGCTAGCCTTGAATTCGTGATCCTCCTGCCTTAGTCTCCTGAGTGTGGGATTATAAGCACTTGCCATTGCTCTCAGAGAATGAGACTATTTAAAGAAAAACATTGTATTTAGTATAACATCTCCAATGTGTTCTAATCAAATCTACCCGTCCCCTCTGTAGGCTTAGATTTTCAAAACCTACTTTAAACTCCCTTCTAGCCCACCTACCAGAAGTAGGGGAAAAGAAAGGTTAATAGGAAATGGGGGTTGTTCACCTGTTTAGAAGCAGTTCTTTGGGGAGACCCCAATCTTTGTTGCCAGGATACCAGCAGTCCAATCCAAAACACCAAACACGAGTCAGTAGCAGATGCTGGATCCAGAAGAAAGCACAAGGCCCCACTGAATAGGCATGAGTCCGCAGAAGCAGCAAGAAGCAGCAGGAATATCTCAAGAAGTTCTATGGAGAGTTACTCTCCTCAGAGTCATGACGAGAGGAGATCAGCAGTATGGTGCAATGTGAACCAATGCAAGAGCCTCTCCTTTGTCTGTGGGGTCACATTTGTATTCCTTCTAAACATCACGTGGCCTCTCAAATGTCTGCTTCAGCGAAACATCCTCTCCCGTGTCTGCTTCAGCACAACATCCTCTCACCTGTCTGCTTCAGCACAACATCACATGACAATTGACTCTAAAAAGAAACGAGAAAATTTCACTTCACCCTCCCTTTCAGATCCTCCTCTTTTAACCCATCGCTTTCCCCTCCCAACTTTGTGTGTTTGTTTTAAAAACCCACTGCCTCCGTTTAGTGATGCTCCTGTGTACATGAGTGTTAGACCACCCACTGCATTATGGGTAGCCCCTCAGGGGGCCACACTCCTGAGGCAATCGACTTGTTCTCCAGCAGCCATCAGTTGACAGTTTTTCTTATTGTTGTATTTCTGACCCAGTGCTCTTCCTTACTGTTAAAGCAGGGTTGGCACCGGGTTTCTGTGCTTGCTTATGAAGCACCCTGACTGGAAAATACACACAACCTACCTCTCCATATTTGGCAACATTCAAAGGACAATCACACTGACTATCACATTCAACGTCCTAAGAACTCTGAGAGCGGTACCCTAGACACATCTGCAACAGACAACAACAACAACAGAGATCAGGGGGAGCATGCAACCCAGCTGGGGCCAGAGGACTGGCATTTGCACCCAAGTTCTCCAATATCAAATCAGTCCTACACTATTGTATTTTCTCTCAAGGATAAAGGTCTGTTCATTATTTTTATTGTCCATTTATCTACCCATTTACCATCTACCTACCCACCTCATCATCCACTTAAAACTCTTTGTTGAGAATTAACTGTATACCAGACACTGTCTAGAGCTTCTAGTTTGGCAGAGAAGAAAACAAGCAAATTGATACTTAGGATAACTTGTGACCAGTGCTGATGTGTCAGTGTCCAGGCTCAGTAAGAAAAAGGAGGAACACTTAACCTAGCTTGGGACACTGGTCAGGGAAAGCCCCTTGGAGGAAGTGACACTGGAACCAGATCTTGGCGTGTGTGTGTGTGTGTGTGTGTGTGTGTGTGTGTGTGTGTGTGTGTGTGTGTGTGTGTGTGTAGCAAGCATGTATTCTTCTGAGTGTTATCAGTATTTTATGCATCACTTTCTGGATGGTCCATTATGCCATTGCCAGCTGAGCTCCACTGTCAAGAGAGCAGTGGAGTGGGGCCAGCTGGAGGAGGAAGCACAACTCCCAGTGAGGGTGGCTGGAAAGGTCAGGTTTCACTGCAGCCCAGTACCCTCCCACTAGTTTCTCATTCTCTTGGTCTTTGCCTACCATACCCACGACTCACCTCCACCCTGTCTCCATTTCTGTTCTTTGTCTCTCAAGCAGATACAGAGTCCTCCCTCAGAGTGCTGGTCTGTAACATTGTTGCCCCTGCTACTGGGCTTGGGTATTTGCAAAGCTGATTCATCTCTGAGCCATGGGCTTCTTGGGAGAGGCATTGTAGCACATAGCACGGCGCATGGTATAATGCAGGCGAGTGGATGAAGGGTGGTGGACTTGACTCCATCTAGAATACTCAGAATCAATTGCTTTCCTCTCCGTTATCTAGATTTTGCCTGGAAAGGTAAAACAGCATGCTAAAAGGACATGGCAGGCCTCCTTGCTTCCCAGGTCAACAGTTCTGCCCACCCCATCCCCCAGGTTCCAGAGTTTTATTTCATTTCTCCTCCCTCTCTTTTTCATCTTTATCATTTTTTCCTCCTCTTCCTCCTCCTCTTCCTCTTTCTTCGTCCTCTTTCTTTTGGTTTTTGAGCTGGGGTGAACTGGCCCCGCTCCACTTAGCAGTGATGCAGTGTTTGACAGTTTACTTGGGTCTCAGCCTTTTGAACAGTTTAAGGAGAAAGGCAAGGCTGGGAGACCCTGGAAGGGGAAAGATCAGAGCAGGCAGCATTTGACAAGGTAGAGCTGTCTGGGGCCTGAGCAAACAGCTCCTCTCTGGAGAGAGGATCCAGGCTTCACTGAACATGTATGAGACAAGCTCCATGTGCGGGGAAGTGATGCGGACCGCAAACACATTTCTCCCCCTTGGCTCGGCAGCACAGCCCCTCCCCCACATGTCATTTAGCTTTCCATATCCAAGTTGCAGGGAACTCTTTCTGGCCAGCAGAAAACAGAGGCTTTGGGGAGTGAGGTGCCTACCTGGTTCTCATTACTGGTCCTCGCTGCCTTCCTGAAACTGCCTAGGGTTCTTTGTTTTCCTCGGGACTTTGTTTCCAAGTCTATTCTTTGGCAATACGTCCCAACCTTACTGGGCCCCTCCCCCAGTGCTTTCTCCCATGCTGCTGCTCCTCAAAGCCCTATGTGAGGCGCCTTATCAGTTCCCTAGCAGACTCAAGGTGGCTGCATCCTGTGCACACCCTGGATCACCGATAGGCATGCTGGCAGAATCACCGCACGTTAATGAAGCCCAGAGCCTCCCCTGTTCCCAATCATAGGACTAATGATCAAGTTCTCTCTGGGATGGCAGGTGAGGAGCTGAGTTCGGGGGGCTGGGGGTGGAATAGCACTCGGCAGAGACACCCCTTCTTATAGAGCCACTCTCTTTTGATAAGTGCCTTGAGTGTGCAGCAGAGGACAGGTATGAATCCAAAACAGGTAATGATGGTAGTTGCCCCAGGTGCTGCTGAGGAGCCTGGCTTCTCAGACTCCCACATCCAGAAGGCAGGTGTCTGACAGACTCTAGCTTCCTGGAGGGCAGAGGCTCAGTTGTATGTATCCATTTTTCCCAGCCCCAGGCTCAGTGCCAGGACTTTGGAGAGAGCCACAGCCCTGACTTCTAGCCACAGCCTTGCCCCTTATTTGCTGTGTGGTCTTAGGAAAATGAATCGACCTCTCTTTGCTCCCTCCCCAGTAACAGCTGTAGGATAGAGCAGCTGTGCAGGCAGCACCTGACAGGAGTGGGAGAAGTAAGAGAGGCTGAGTCACATCAGCTCTGTAGGCATGCAGCTGCGGGTGAGAGGGGCAGTAGTCCCAAGAGAGCTCAGCTGGAGCCGATCAGAAAGCAAGAACACTGACCCTGGAACCACCCAGGAAACAGATACTGTTAAAAAGCCAAGAACGGGAAAGGTTTTGGGTTTTTTGTTTGTTTGTTTGTTTTGTTTTGCTTTGCTTTGCTTTTGAGCTAAGGTCTTGTAAAGCTCAGGCTAGCCTTGAGTTTTCAAGTAGTTGAGGAGAGCCATGAAGGTATGATCCTCTTGCCCCAGGAGTGTGCCACCATACCTGGCTGAGATTTTTTAGAGAACAAGTGTGGAGAAGATCCTTCTGGAGAATGTGCCATGAAATAATGTCGGCAGTAAGAAAAAAATCCTCTCAGGTGAAATTTAAAATGAGTCAGACCAATCCTTCACACCCACCCACTGGAAAGGGTCCATCTTCTTTATCTGTTACCCACTTCCTAGCTTTATTCTGAAGAAGGCTCCTGAATGGCTACTTTGGAGACAGGGGCAGTGTTGGGGAGGGTGGGAGAGGCCATCTCAGGTCCTAGACACTCTCCAGGCTGACCCCTTCAGTTGCCCAGACTCTTTCCTCTAGGGCACCGCTTTGAGCATCTCTGTCCCTGGGGAGCTAGAGGATCCTGTGACATTCCTCTCCGAACGTGTTTCTCAGTGTTTCTGGTTTTCCACTCCTCTGAGACCTACCAGGAACCTACCCTGTCACATCCTGCTTATGACTTCCCTCACTGTGAGCCCAGCCATACCACACCTGCTTAGCTGTTGACTGTGCTTCCATATTTCCTTGTCCTCCATCACTGAGCATCGAACACCCCCTCCTCGCACCCCCTGCCAAGTCACTAATAAGCTATCCCCAAAGCAGATTGAAGAAAGGTTGCCAGTAGCTTTGGTGCCCATAAGTAATGCAGTATATAATTAACATTGTGTATCACTTCTCAGGAGCCTTAAAAAAATGTATCCATTTTTCTAAACACCCCCACTCCCTACAGTTGCTGTGCTGTTTGCAGTTAACCAGGTGAGTGAAATCTTTTATGCAAAAGAATAAAAGACACTAAGTAATATAAGTAGTAGCAAGCACCTTCACTTCATCCTGGCAACATCTGAGATCCAAACACAGCATGCCAAGTTCATGAGGTGGGGTTCTCTCTGTATTGAATTTCCATAGGCTACAGCTGTTCTTTGTAGAGGTGCCTATTCTGAAGATCTGGAAGGCACTGGCTAAGAAAAGTCACTGGTCCAGGAAAGTCACGGAATGGCAGACCTAACTCTGGATCTCCATGCCCTGTAATCTAATGGTTGCCAGAGAGTATGTGCTTCTGAGTAGCCTACCACGAGCCGGGGTGTGCAGAAAGGCAAATCTCCCATTTCCAGGGAGCCTTCAGCAAGAGAGCAGGGTGCAGCAAGACATTTAATTACCTGGCAAAGCACTGGTACCCAGGGCACTCTGAGGCATCATGAGTCCTGTGGCAGTCTGTTCACGGGAGAACATGTACCCAGGGTGGTGGAAGCAGGGACTAGGCACTCTGCATACACTATACATACAAACTCAGTCTTCTACTGACTCTCACCATCTTCATGCAATGCTAGGTGTCCATAGCATGACGACGTCCCGTAGGGTGGTCATTCATCCCTCCTTGCTCAGGACCAAGAGGGTTCCTGTGACAAGGGAGTGTCCTGTGACAGTGCTGAGATTGGGAAGGTCTGTATATACTGGCCTCAGCTGTCCAGCTCAGGTCCAGTGACATGACCCAACCCTCTGCAGCCCATCTCCTGAATCCCACCTTAACCAATAGTGGCCCACGGTGGTGGCAGAGGTCCCTGCTGCCACACCCCTCTGCTCTCTGTGGTCTAGGAGCCCACCCTGACTCCTGGCTGTTATGGCCAAGTCCCTGCATTCCTTAAGGTTCATTAAGGCGTCACCCCTTCTAGGACGCCATCGCTCACTTCCTAGGCAGGCCAGCATCTCTCCTTTGTGCTTACCTGTCCCCTTGTGGGTCAGTGATTACCATACCCACCTCCCGACATGTTTCTGTGCCCGTCTTGTTTCTTTCTCCCACTGGACTGGAAGCTTTGTGAAGGCAGGCGTGTGTTTTTTTCACACTTCGCTTTTCTGGCACAGTGGCTGCATATGCCATGCAGTCAACATTTAGAGATTTAATTACATAAATATTTCAGTCAGCAGATGGAAGGGCAGATGAGAGACTACAGGATGGGTGTTGGTGGCTCTGAAAACTTGTGTGTGTTCTTGTAGTTGAAGGCCACGATGGACTGTAGTTCTTGTGATTGGGAGACTATGGGTCTTTCCTGAGACAAGGCGGGGAGTGTCACTTCTCCATGCTATGAAATGCCCTGTTCAGGGATGGCGGGAGCCGGTGGTAACAAAACCACAAAGGGAGAGGTGTTACCAGGCTAAGGCTTGGTAGGCACTGGAGTCTGGGGATGTGGGATCGGGAGAGGAGTGAGCCACACAAACCATACTAAAAGTGAAAGAACCAAATAGAACATGACGGTAATGTATCGTATCCTGTTGCTTTTGGTGCCAGGAGACACTTGGAGCTCAGTCATGCAAATGGGAAAAAAGGAAAAAAGGCAGAAGATGCAAAAAGGTGACCAGGACCCAGAGGCTCTTTGCAGAGACGCCCTTCCTAGGCTGCTCAGGGCAGGACAGGATGGGATAGCAGTAGGTAAGACCTAACGATATGGTCTTTAGACTTGCACATGGGCCACTGCATCTGCTAGGGGTGGCCAGAACTGTCTGAGCCCTAGATGGGCCACAGCTGGAAAGAAAAGTACCCCTGCCATCTTCCCAGGGCCCATCTTATGCACTGGGATCTCTGTGGACGAACTCTCCAGAAAGGCAGCTGGGAAAGCCAGTGCCTTTTAATCTGTTCTGAATGGAGCCCGAGGGGGAAGGGCATGGTGACCTCGGAGTGAGTAATGTGCTTGCAACTCCATGTCCCGCACACAATGGGTAGGGGGTGGGTGTGCATGGGAGACCACGCTGCTCATAGAATTCCTTCTCTCTTGGTCCACACCGAATGAGAGGCTGGGATTGTCACAGTGACCTTCGGTGGCGGTAGCCCAGGGTGAGGCCGACCTTGATGAATTGAACACTGGGGGAAGCTAGCAGCTCAGCTGCTCCAAGCAGCCCCCCTCCAGCCAGATGCTTGGCTTTCTTTAACAACAGCCTTTTGGATAGAATGATCTCCTCCTTTTCACGAGGGCAGAAACTGGCCTCGGGAAGCCAAATGGCTTCAAAGCAGTGAGCACAATGCCCGGCCCAGCATTCCAAGAACAGCAGTTGACGCAGACCAGGTAGAAAGGCAGCTGTACCTCGGCTTCCACAATCAGCGTCGTTTTACAGAAGAGGGAATTAAAGCAGAGACTTTAAATCGCTTGCCCACAGTCACACACCTAGCAAGCGGCAGTGACAGCACTGCGTTAAGGTGGTTTGATACTTGTATTGGAGGGCCTGACTCTTCACCATGTCACCCCACGAATGGTGCAAATTCAGTTGCAGTTAGTGGCTTTTACTCTATCGCCACAGAGGCACGGCTTGTGAAACTAAGGCTGGTGCTGAGTACAGGGTGCTGGCCCTGAGGTGCCTGTGTTGGGCCTTTACACTAAGCGCAGAGATGGTCCGTGGGTCTTTCCAGTTACCGGGGGTTAGACAGCCCTTTATCTTCTGCCCTGCCACCGTGCTGTTTCTTGGGTTCCCAGCACCTTGCACGTCCCTGTTTCCTATGTTTCCAGTTCAGTGGAAGCAATGCATTCCTGTTAATGGACTTTGAGTTGAAGAAAAATCCAGCTTGCCCTAAATGCTACCAAATACCCCTCCCATTCAAGATTCTATGGACTTCAAGGAGAGTCATAAAATGCAGAGCCTGGGTACCTAGGTGACTTCGTGGAACTAAGCCTCCGGCTCTACTCTAACATCATCAGATCATGATGTGTACCAAAATGTCATAGCAACCAGCACCCCACCGGGGTCCTAGCAATGCAGACTCTCATTTGCCTGGACCTTGCTGAACCCGGGACCTCTTCTGTGAGGTCCACATAGCACCAACCGGGTTGTGTGTTGGGGAATAAGCCAGTGCATCTCATGTCCGTCCTATAGCACTGGTGATGACCAATACTGATCATCAACGTGACAGAACCCAGAATCACCTAGAAAACAAATGCCTTGGCATCTCTAAGGGAGTGGGTTAACTGAAATGAGCATACCCACCCTGAAGGTAGACAGTGCCAGCTCCTAGGTAAGGGTCTCAGCCTGAGTGAAAGGAGAGACTGAGCTGAGCGCCGGCTTCATGCCTCCTCTGCCTCCTGACTGTGGACGGAACCCGACCAGCTCCTTCAAGTTCCTGTCGCCATGCTCCTCAGCCGCAGTGGGCTGTGCCCCACACTGTGAACCCAAACACTGTGAATAATCACATTCCCCAGGCATCTGGATGGTGTCTGAGTCCATGTGGCCCCCTCAAGAAGGAATTCACGTTAGAAGAAGAAGAGCCTGATGTGGAGGAGAGGGAAGTCCCTGTGCACAGGTGTCCACGCAAGGTGCACCCACAGCATTGTAAAGGTACCAAATACCAGATAAGTAACAAAGTATACATGGCCTCTGTTAACTGAAAAGGAATGATGCAGCGCCTCTGAGTGTGTGGTCTACAAATGTGGAGGACATCTTGTTGATTTTAGAGGCGCTGAGAGAGGAACCCTGGGCCCCTCCAGCCTGGGAGGCAAGGGCTCCACCATAGAGTCACACCCCAGCTCGGCATCAGCTTTCTAATGCAAAGGCGGTTCTGCCAGTTGCGCCAGCCCTTACGACTGTGCTTCTTTAGCTACTCCACTTCCAGTTCGTTGGAAGAACTTTTTCTTGGACAACCAGAGACCCAGATGTCGATATGTTCATCCTAGGGATGCATTTCAGTGAGAAATGGGAAACAAGTTAAAAGCAGAGCAGCAGCAGCAAATTGGTTAAATAAACCGTGGTGCAGCTATCCAACTGAGAAACAGCCAGCCATCTAACACTAGATAACAGAAGACCTCGAAATTATATATATATATATATATATATATATATATATATATATATATATATGTGTGTGTGTGTGTGTGTGTGTGTGTGTGTGTATATGACACGCATTACATACATACAAACACAGACACACAAAGAGAGAGAGTTATAAAATTATGAATTCCCATCAATCCATTTTAAAAACGAAAATAGAAACATAATATTAAAGTGTTTATCTCTAAGGAGTGGGCTTCTCCATATCTGCATTTTCCAGATTTCTAAAACCACAGGCATTACTTTGGAAAAAAAGAATAACCTAGTTCATAGAAATTTATGTTTCGACCTGTCCTGCTTCGTTAGATATGGCATTGGACGTCTTCCCTCACCTCTGTGGTATGACTGTTGACTCGGGCAGCATAAGCAACAGAGACGGATACTCATTGGCCCCAGGCATCAGTGGCGCTCTCTAGCAGAGGGCTGGCCGTGGTCATCAGTGGTTCCACCGAGTGCTGCTTGTTTGGTACTTAGGATGATGGGTATTGGATGCTCAAGTTAGCGCCTGGTACTTATGGAGTGTTGTGGGTGCGCCTTGCGTGGACCCTCGTGCACAGAGACTTTCCTCCACATCAGGTTCTTCTTCTCCTAATGTGAATTCCTTCTCGATGGGGTCACATGTACTAAGACCATGTCCAGATGTCTATTGAATGTGAGCTACTCTAGACAAAGCTGAGGACCACGAGAAGAAAACTGGAAACTCTCAGCTCTAATCTAAAGTAGAATCCCATGCTGAAGTGTTGGGTGGGACCATGGCCTCTCTTACAGTAACTGGGCCCCGGTTTTTCGATGGGTGAGTCTGAATTTGTCTTCGAGCTTGCCAAAAAGACACTTTTGAAAGAATCAGTGAGCCACAGTCCAGGAGAGAATATTTACAGTGTACACTTGACGAAGAATTCAAATCCAGAACATGCCAAGACTTCCTAATAAAAGTGAACAGAAGAGGACGACTCAGTAAAAGGTGAGCAAAATGCCCCAGCATGGATTTCTGGGAGGCGGATGCAGAATGACCGCTAAGCACATGAAAAGCACCTTCACATCGAACTGGCCAGGAAAACGCATCTCCCAGCCTCAGGGCAAATCTGACATTCCCAACAGCGTGGCCAAAAGGAAGTGGGAGATTCTCAGTGTTGGGCAAGGGTGGGACCAGCCAGGATCTCGGTTCAAGGCTGCTTTGAAATCGTTTAGCTTTCTGCTCCTAAGAAAAACACATCAATGATCGAGTGGCGTGAGAAACAGTTTCTGTGTAAATATGATTGCTGATCTATATGCTTAGGTCTGCATCAAGCTGTGTAAAGCTCCCAGGGACAGAGAGGCCGCTTGCAGAAAGGTCCCATTGAGTTGCCACTGCATATGATTTGCAGCATTCTCTTAATTCTGAGCTATATATACGATCTTACATGCTTTTCAAAACAAATCTGAAAAGTGAAAAAAAAAAAAAAGCACACATAGCCAAAACAGACGTGCCTATGGCTGTTTTCCGTTTTATGCTTGGCCTGGCTTTCCAGAAAAGGTGGTTTTAACCCATCGCCTTTGTGTCTACATTTAGGTAATGGCACAGAAATCCACATGACTGTGGAACTGTGGGTAATGACTTTCATCTCTGCGTTGAAATGTTTCATCACAGTCCTCCTTAAATATGGGTACATTTGACACCCAATTAGAATATATTTTATTATTCATTAAAATTTAAAGGTTAATTAAGTTACTATATTTAAGTTATAAGTTGGTTTGATCTTGATCACAAGGCAACGGTAAGTCCATTTATCAAATAAGCATGTGACCGGACTTGGACCCGAGGTCATAGTCAGGACTCTGGCAGAAGAAACCAGTATCGTTTTATAAAAAGAGATTGGGGTTTGAAGTTGGCCAGATGGCTCAGCTATGACCCTGTAGCACTTTACTGTGTGACTCTGGGCAAGACCCTACGCTTTCCTCAGCATCTGTCTGCTCCTGAGTGGAACAGATACAGTAAGTAAAACCTGCTTTACTCGTTGATGTGAGTGAACCATGGTGGTACACGCCCATGACCCTAGCACTTGGAAAATAGAAACAGGACAGTCAAGAGTTCAAAGCCAGCCTTACTGGGCTACATGACAACCTGTCTCAAAAGCGAACAAAAAACAGGATTGGGAACATAGTTCAGTTGGCAAAGTGATTACTGTATGAATGTGAAGACCTGAGTTTAATCCCCCCAGAACCCAAGGGAAAACTGGGTTTGGTAGCATGACCTTGTAATCCCAGCACTGGGAAGGCAACTCCCTGGGCTCACTGGCTATTCTAGTCTACTTGGGTGAGAGAACCTGTTTCAAGCAAAACAAGAGGAAAAGCACCTGAGAAGAAATGCTACCCAAGGTTGTCTTTTGGCTTCCACATATACCTGTATACACACATGCATATATGTATCTGCACATGTAATCATACAATGCATATATATATATATAATAAATTAATAGGTAATTTGAAAGTTCCAGATGATCATTGTCTGGGTGCTCAACAGTTGAACCTGAACCTCAGTGGAGACACGGGTTTGACACAGAGTTTAAAAAGATGTTCAGAGACAAGAGACAGCAGGGACCATCATCAAGAGCACGTGTGGGCCTGGCACAGCTTTTTCAGTTACTTCTAGTCGAGAGGTTTTCAACTCTTCATTGAGCCACAGTACACCAGGAAGCACAATGATACCTGTAACCTTAGTTCGATGAACAGAAAATGAAGTGTTGGAAACAAGCTCAAAACTATTGTCACCATGGCAGTAGATATAGGGTTTAAAAAAAAAATAAAAGCTGAGGGCAGATAGGTACTTCTCATAAATCCTTTCTGGGGAAAGGTTCAAGCCAGAGAGAGGCTAGGTGGAACCCAGAGAGAAGTAGAAACATCTCAACCTGGAGATGGACAGTGGGTGGGGCTTTCTCTGGGGTGGAAGGTGGGCGAAGGCTCACTGGAGTGGTGGGAGAGGGCTCCTAGGGCAGTGCAGAGAGACCCTGCCTGACAGATGACATCTCAGAGTTCACCCCATCCCTCCAAACCCATTTAAGTCAAGACAGGCATGAGAGAGCAGCACAGTGCACAGAGAGGTGGCCAGAGCAGAGAGACAGTCAGGAATAGGGAGCGCATGGAGTCCCCAAAAGTGTGGCATGAGAGAAGCAGCCTGCGGCTTGGGCTGCCTGAGATAGACCATGGAGACACCTCAGTGCTTACAGAACTTTTCCCCCACAAAATGGTTTTTCCCTCCTCAGTTTTCTCATCTGAGCGGACCAGAAAAGCATCTTCTTCCTCAGGCAGAGCCTCATGGGGGCTGTCTGTGAGCTTTGAGGGAGCTGCCCAGGCCCAGAAGCTGTATGGCCAACCTGGGAGGGGTGGTAGGGGTCAAGCCTTGGACCCAGCATCCCTGAGACAAGGAGAAGACAGAGGCCTTTCTCACCAGCACACCCCGTTCAGTATGATAACTGCGAAGTGATTGATTTTCTCTACATCTTCCTCTTTACTGTAATTTGATTTAAATGGCGTTCCTTAATTTTCAAGCCTAATTTAAGAGTTCTATTTATAGAAAAATAGCTCAGTGGAGAGGAAATCTCTGCTCTCAGTTCCTTTCCATGAACTCTGGGTGTCTGGGTTTCTAGCCGCTGACTTCCTCGTGCGTCGCCAGCTTGAGTGTGCACGGCCAGGAGCTCTGTAGAAATGCAGGGTCCCAGTTTCCCTAACTTCCTGTATGATCACGTCACAGAAAAATTATAGTAGAAGACGAGTGTAGATTCAGGGTGGAGAGGAAGTGTGGAAGGGCAGAGGGTATCAGTGGTGGATTTCTGGGGGGAATGGCTTGGAGAATTATGTGTAACGACAGAGTATAGCTTGTCTGGTGCTTACGTGGAAATGATATCAGTGAGAAAGTGGGAGATTGTATTCCATTCTAGGTATCATTTCTGAAAATTCACAATAGCCACTGTTTTTGAGATGCCTACTATGTGCCATAGACATTCCACATGTTCCTTTATGATTCCTTCAGGAACCTGACAAGGTGGGCAACACTCTTCCCTTGACAGGTGAGGACACTGAGGGTCTCCAACCCAAGCCCGAGGCCATAAAAGCTGGCGTTGGAATCCAGACTGTTAATCCAGGAGCTTCTATGAACAAACAGACAAACAGAGGGTGAGCAGAGACTGACCTGCTCTCCATGCCGTCTGGAAGCAGTCAAGTCCGCCAGACAGTCAGTTAGAGCGATGTTTGATAAAGAGCTGCAATGCCCAAGGCAGGGCTCCGAGCTCTGGGAGGTAGAGGTTGCTATGGCAGGACCTGCAGACTAGGGAGATAGGAGACAGCACAGTGCACTCTCCTAATCTTCGAGGCTAAGTATCAAGGATGTGTCTCTCAAAATGGGCACATAAGCTACATACACGCTCTGTGAGGGGGGCACAGTCTAATGCACGGTGACCATTCAAGATGGTTTCAGCTACCCTGTGTCCTTTGGGTGTCCATATGCGATTTAAGATTACTTTTTCCAATTTATGTGAAGAATTGTGTTGGAAATTTTGATGAGGATTGCATTGAATCCATAGGATGGCTCCTGTAGTTCTAACCCCGTGAGCGTGGGAGATCTTTTCCAATTTCTTTCTTTAAGAGCTTAAAGTTTTCATTGTTCAAGTCTTTCGTTCCCTTTGTTAGGTTTACTCTAAGATATTTAAATGTTTTCGAGGCCATTGTGATAGCCCCTGCATTTCACAGGATTTGCTGTGACTGAGGCCTTTGTTCTCCAGGACTCTTTAGGTTCTGCCTCCTTTCAGGCCCCTCTGCCATTCGGGAACAAACCCTGCCCCACCTCTGGTCTCAGCTCTCCACAGTGACTGCCCCCTCAGAAGACCTCCTGGGCTCACCTACTAGAACTGTAATGGCGGCCAGCGCTGCTCACCTTTCCCCGGTGTTTACTCTTTGTCTCCTCACAGGTGCCCTCATCCCCATCTTTGAGCGTGTCCTTCTATGAATCCAGATACTCCGTGTCTCAAAGAGGTCAGCTATTTAAACCTTATTGCTGATGTCAGGAGCAGTCCTTTCAGGGCTAGCGAGATGGCTCAACCAGTAAAGGTGATTGCCTCCAACCCTGACAATCATGGTTCAATCCCAGGAACCCCACACGGTGAAGGAAAAAAGGTGACACCCCCCTCCCCAATTGTCCTTTGACTTCCACACTTGTGTATCCACACATGTAAATGCAATAAGTGAATGGTGGTTGTGTGTTTGTTTTGAGAATTAACTCTCTAATGCTCTTCAGCCTGAGGCAGGAGGATCATGAGTTAGAGGCCAACTAAACAGGGAGATTCTGCCTTCAAAAGACCGAGAAGTGTTGTTGTTGTTGTTGTTGTTGTTGTTGTTGTTGTTGTTGTTGTTTATGGTTCCTTTTATATCCTAGACATTAGCCCCTCGTCTGAAGTATAGCTAGCAAAGATTTTCTCCCATTCTGTAGCCTACATTTAAAAAAGAGCCTTGGATCCGGCCCCTTGAGATGGGCACAGCATTCCCTGGGGAGGTAAAGCAACAGAAGCAGAAACAGCGGGATGCGATTATGGATTTGGGCGTTGCAAATGGCATCGCAGTAAGAACGTAGTGGACATTTTAACACCTATCTGTGGGTGACAGGGCAGAGGGAAGGGGACAGGGGGAGTGGAGGATTCTAGTCTGTGTAACAAACTTCAGAGTTAGATCTCAACTGTCCACGACTTTTCTTTTCCAGTTTGTTTCCCTCAATGCTTCTAGGATAACAAGTGGCAACCCTGGAGCCCGGCGCCGTGCAGGTAGATGATGCCGTTCTTGCTTCTGGTGTTCCCACCATCCGTCATGGTCCTCCATCCCCAGAAGGCCTCCTGCCATGAGTTTATTTTAATGTTGCTCTCCTTGAGAAAATGATATTTAAATGGAGCTAAAAATAAGTAATGGGCACAGATAATCATGAAGGCAGGAATATATTAGACTCTTGATCAGAATGCCAGGGGGGTGGAGTTTGCTTTAGTGTTTCCTAACTGAGGGTTAGACAGCTGGTCTGTGCACAAACCTCTGATTCTGAGGTGCTGGATGAGGCTGGGAAGGTAGCATGGCGTGAGGTGGGGTTGGGGGGCATGGACATAACCTTGCCAGCTGGGTTTAAGTCTTGATGGTGCCTCTGCAAGCTGTGAGAAGAGTGACTTGGTCTTCTTAGAGACCATCCAAGGCGCAGCGTTCTCATCTGAAAGGTCGTAACCTATGTAAGGAACCAACACAGAGACCTGGAGCAGCCCCACTGTCTTGCTGGTGGCCCCGTGTTCTGGGCAGTTCAGCAGGCATGTCTCCATGTACCCGGTACCACGGAGACAACTTGAAGCTTGGCTCTTCCTGATGGCCACTCCCCCCTTTCGCAGCTCTGTGACTTTCTTACTGTGATGCCATTGGCAGCACCCCAATTTGGATTCAAGGTCCCCATTCCTGCTACTTACAAGTGAACGCTGTGAATGCCCCCCCCCCGCCCTGCCCTCCCAGTTCAAAACTACTCAGCCTTCTTTGAGATGCAGAATATCTAAACTCACAGGGTGTGGTGGGGGTTAACTCCAGGTTGGGTGAGGTCACCCGTGAGGGCCCTTTCTTCCATGTGCAAAGGCATGAGGATTCACCCCAGCGATTTCGATCTTCTTAGAAGTGAGTATAGAAAGCTGGCCCATGTAAAAGTGAAAGAAGTTAGACTCTCTCTCTCTCTCTCTCTCTCTCTCTCTCTCTCTCTCTCTCTCTCCCTCCCTCCCTCCCCCTCCCTCCCCCACCCCCCCTTTCTGTCTCTGTGTCTCTGTCTCTGTGTCTCTGTCTCTGTCTCTCTCTCTCTCTCTCTCTCTCTCTCTCTCTCTCTCTCTCTCTCCTCTTTTCTTTTCACAATGGGTGGTCGAGTCCAGGGCCTTGCACATGTAAGACAAAGTGTTCTACCACTGACATCCACCTCAGCCTAGACTCTGCCTTTTCAAAGGAGAGGTGGGGGTGCATAGCCAGCTGCCATATTTAAACCAGCCCATAGTCCAGAGTGATCTCGTACTGAAAGGCAGGCACTGTGCCTGGCATGGATGTAAACCGGCAGCCTTTTGAGGTATTTTAGGTTAGGTTTCTGTTCTGCGCTTGAGGAGACAGAAGCTCTGAGAGGTCCCCTGTGAACTGCAGGGACCCTCCTTGATGCTTAGGGGCCTGTCCGTGATGTTCTCAGACTCTAACAAGTGGCATTGGCAGCGTCATCTGCACACCGGTGCATGTGAGATACCCCAGGCACTGGTAACAAGAAGCAGAGTGTGGGATGATCTGACTGGTGCAGCATACAGCATCCTGGTTTCTCTCGGAAAGGTGGCTCTAGGTGTCTTGATACATGTGTATGCATGTAATACTTAAATAAAGTTAAACATTCCTATGAGCTTCAAGGTTTTCCATTTCTTCATACCAAAAGCTTCCCAAGTCCTCCTCTCTGGCTTTTGGGAGAGCTCAGCCACTTCCACACATCAGCCTCGCACCCTGCTACTCTGGAGCACTCCTGACCTCCTTGCTTTGTCCAGCTCTGACTCAGTGCCCAGCGGTCTCCCTCTCCCCAGTCTTCTCACGGAATATGGCCTTTTGCTGTGTCTTGGGCACCTAGTTTCAGGGACCACACCGTAGAATCAGGAACTTCGTTCTTGAGTTGTTGTCTGGAGGTCTTGAATAAAGGTGTGCTCCAGCCTGAGGGTCGCAGCCCGCTGTGCCCTGTCCAGTGTGCGACTACAGACCCCTGGCTGGCTTTGGAACCTTCTGTCCCGCACTTTAACCATTGTCTATATTGGGCTCATCTGTATCTTTAAGACCCTCCCCGCTCCCCGGGCTGTGCCCCATTGATTTAGAGGGAAGGTGTGTATCTCTTTGTCTGTTTACAGGGGCTTGTAAAATATGAGCTGTATTTGCAGTATGAAATTATATATGTGTCAATAAAATATAAAAAATCTGACAAAATGTGTTTTAATTTTGCAGTGGAGATCATAGCAGCTGTCACATTAAAATTTATTCCTCCTCCTTGAAGGGAAAAAAAAAAAAAGCACCTTCTGCAGACAAAACGCTGGGGAAGAAGACAGTGTAATTGGGCCGCACCCCCAGGCTGTTTAATCTGGATTCTCTTTCTCTCTTTGCTGCTTTCTCTGCCTGGTTATGTCTTTTCCCAGTAGCAATTTACTTGCTTTAAGTATGAGACATACTGGATCGCAGGTCCTTTGGTTCCAAATTATTAGTTGTTTTAGAAAGAGAATTTATAATTAAAACAGTTGTTTTTTTTTAAACTTGGACTGTAAACCTGGAACACTTTCTGGCAGAATCTATCCTGGGTCCCTTCTGAACGCTGAACTGCAAATGGCTTCTCAGCCTATAGACCACACGGCAGCTGGGAAAGGGCTTAGGCTCCTTCACACTCCAGATGTTTGTGCTGTGGGGGCCTCCTGGTCTGAATGCCGAGGGAGAAGTTTAGGCACCGAGAAAGAGGATTCTCTCCACTTCTGCTTTTCTATAAGACGTGTGTGGTGCTTCCGTAATGGGAAACAAAGCGTGACACTCCAGGTCTAACCTTGACCTCCGTACACACACGTGAGGGATGCCTACCCAATGCTCAGCACACTTTTGAGGGAAAGGAAGCCAGCCACAGACTCTCGCGTCTGCAGCCTCCCACATCGCTCTTTCCCGTGTCCCCTTCGTTTGTTCACTGTAGCTCAGGACGCGTTGATGCAGTACCTCCTCTGTGCAGGGAGTGGGGTGGCAGAGAGGTCTTTATACCCAGCAGAGTGAGGCCTACGGCACCACCCAGACAGGGTTGTCATTTTAGTCATCTTTCCATTGCTGTAACGCTTCAGAAAGTTCTAAGAAAGTAAATGCATTTCTCGTAGTTGTGCGGGCAGAATGAGGGTGCACGTGGTGGCTGCCCTCTTGCTAGTGAGACCTCTATGAAGTTTAAGGTGGTACAGGGCAGACCATCCTAGCTCAGGTCCCTCCTTGGGGTAAGGCCCTATCATCATGTTACCATTTAATCTTTATTACTCCAGAGGTCCAACATCCAAACGCCATCATTATATAGAGAGTTCTGCAAAGGGGACGGGTACTGCTCTCACAGCAGACAGACCCTCAAGCCCCACCCCCATGTTCCAGTCAGCATAGTCCTTGAGAAGAAAGGCACTGATCCCTTGAACCCAGTGCTCACTCTGAGGGTCATTTTCTTCTAGTCGTGTGCTGAAGTAGGGTTGCCACCCACCTCACTTCAAATTTATGCATATTTCATCTTAGCGTGTGCTCCAAAATGGCTTATCTGAGGACAGGCTACCCGCTCATCCGTCAGCCCCATGAGAAGGGGAAGGGCAAGACCACCAAGTTCATGGTATGGGTTCCTAGTATGTAGCCCATGATAGAAAAGTGCCCGAGGTGCGGTGAGAAGGGGAAAAACCTAGCCATGAACTTTAGCCCTCTGCCTCACCTTCACTAGTCAATTTCTGTTGAAGGTCATGAACAGCTGATTGGATGATGTTTTCCTGTCTGTCTGTCTGTCTGTCTGTCTCTTGATATTTATTCTTCAACGTTAGCTTACTAATCTGCTTATTAGACTCGGTTATTCCAGGCTGAAAGTATGGCTGCTCAGATTCTCCTCCAGACCACACAGAGTGGAGGGCTGGGTTCAGGCAAGGCCAGGTCCTTTGTGAGAAATTGTTGTGCAACTCCGGGCTCTCTCTTAAGGCAGAGCTTTTCACTCTGCGAAGGAATTCAAAGCATGCAGCAGGCCGTCCTTCAGTAAGTTGGGAAATTCTGTGTGAACTTTGGAGTTCTGGGTTTTCTTAAAGTGGGGCTCGCATGCAGTCACTGTGAGTGGCTTCTGAATCCTTTTTACAGGAGGAATTGAGGACTGTGGAGGAAAGTCTGCTTCTCTCTCAGGGCATTCTATGACTTGGGACCTTAGTGCAGCTTGTGAGGACTCCTAGGAGAGTCCAGGAGCATTCCTCCAGACAGGCCTGGTGGCCTAGTGAGAAGACTCAGAGTGTGTGTGTGTGTGTGTGTGTGTGTGTGTGTGTGTGAGAGAGAGAGAGAGAGAGAGAGAGAGCTTGTGCATGTGTGTGCACATGCATCGTGTATGTGTGTTTGTATATGTATGTGTGTGTACACATTGCGTATATGTTTGTGTATATATGTGTGTGTATGTATACGAATGTGTGTGTATATGCTTGCGTGTATTTAAATGTATATGTGTGTCTGTGTGTGTTTATATAAGAAGGGTGTGTGTGTGTAAGGTGTGTGTATATGTCTAGATATTATGCTAAATACTCAAAAGCTGCTATAAACAAGAGGGGGCAGATAAGCTTGGATGACAAAAGCCTTAAACTTGGGTTAGGAATAGACAAGAGCAACTGAAGTAAGTGAGGAACTCTGACTTTCTGACTGCCAGAGTGGACCGAGGTGGTGACAGACTCCAGGGTAACGCATTTCTTTAGCCCTGTAGGGTCACAATGAAGACATGGCTGTGCTGCTGTGGAGAAGACACACTCGTGTGTGTGTGTGTGTGTGTGTGTGTGTGTGTGTGTGTGTGTGTGTGTGTGTACACATATGCATCACAAATACCATTTCCTTTGTTGTTTTTGAGACAGGGTCTCAGAGTCTAGGCTAGTCTCCTGCCTCAGCCTTCCTAGTGCAAAAACTAGAGGCCATAAAAGTCATCCCTCTTATTGGCCTCCTTAAGTGGGCGGGCAAACACCTGAATAATACACACAATAAAGTTACAGTGGTCATTTCGGCTCTGTGTGCTGGTGGGGGAGTATTATTCCAACATTTTATGCTAGTTTTGTATGTGTACTAGTTTGTATTTTTGTAACAAGTAAATATTGATTATATAGTTTTTTTTAAAAAAAAAAAAAAAACAACTTAAGATTGCAACTTGAACCAACCTGGCCTCTGAACTGTATGTCACAGAGGGGAGATTAGGTCAAGAGGCCCGGAGTCTTGCCGTAGCATAGCTGATCTCTTTGTGTGGTACAACTCCATTCCGGGTCTCCTGTTTCCCATCTGCAAACTGGGAGGCCTGGATGGCACACACTACACTAAGCATGGGCCCAGGCGCTCTGCTTCTGTCCAGGACGCAAGGAGCATGGGGAGGGAGACAGAGCGAAAGGGCAACAGCCCCACACCTGCGATGGGGCAGGAGTTGATAACAGCCAAAGGAGGGGTGCCAATCCTGACTCTGCTTGACCTCTGCTGCCTGGAGCTAAGTAAGGGGTGCTCCAGGAATTCTGTGATGCTAGGCGACTGCTGATGGCCTGGGCGATGTCATGTTTGACCTCCCCAACAGTCTAGCTCTGTGTCTTTGGTTCTCAAACTTCCTAGTGCTGTGGCCCTTTAATAAAGGTCCTCATGTTGTGGTGACCCCAAGCATAACATTATTTTCATTGCTACTCCATAACTGCAATTTTGCTACTGTTATGAATCATAATGTAAATATCTGTGTTTGCTGATGGTCTTAGGTAACCCCTGTAAAAGGGTCAATCATCCCCGAAGGAGTCGTGACTCCTTTGAGAAACTCTGCCTTAGTCCTAACTGGCTTTCACAGCTCTGAGCTTCTTCCACCATGAGCACTGGTATGCCTGTCTGTGTGGTGTTTACAGCGTCTTGTGATTACACCCAGCCGCCACTCTGAGCTCTGCCCAGCCCCTCTGCATTCTTACTCCTGAATTTCTGATCCCTGTTGCTCTCTTCTGCCCTGCCTGCCCCTCCTAGCTTACCTAAATCCACTTTCCCTGCCTTGCTGAGCTCTGGATAGACCCACACTTTGAGATGACCAGGGGCTCTGCCCCTCTCTTGAGAGGCAGCCTCTACTCCCAGAGGATGTCAGCTGCCTGTCCCTCTGAGACAGGCTCCTAGTGGGTGGGTGCCTTTGCAGGCAGCTTCAGTCCCTGGCAAACCTCCCTTCTGACCTCTAGGTCATCACTGCTTAAGTTGCAGCCGTGTGCCGGCTTCAGAGCATGCTGATTTTCCCAGGGCTTTAATAACCCCGAGTTTCAGCCTGCCCATTGGTCCTCTATCCTGTATCAGCCTCATAAAATGGACAGTTTGGGTTAAAAGATTTTATTACTGCAAAAAGAGATGTTGAATCACACGTTCAAGGTCGCTGGTGAAATGTGATCTCTTTGACTCATTGGCTCTGTTCCAGGGCACGGAGAAGTGGATATTAGAAAGATAAATTAGAAGTCAAAACACAGTTCTGTTTCCCCTGTGTTTTGGGCTGAGTGTCTGTGATGAATTTTGTAAGGAAAAGAAAATATCAGAACTCCCTCCCCTATGATGTATGCCTGCCACCTTCAGAAGTGAGGTTCAGATAGCAGCCCTTCATTTCAGTTCTGACATCCCCAGAATGGTAATCTCCATAGCAGCTACAGGGGTGCCTTCCCTCATAATAGAAGGTTCCCAGGGGCTCAGCAAATCCTCAAGCATTGGCTCTCTCTGTGCAGACGAAGTGCAAATGGCCAGGGGACAAAGAGGAACAAGGCAAGAGCCCCCCAGACCCCAGTATGAAGGAAGCAGGCAGAAAGATATAGCTCGTTTGTTCCCTCAGTGTGCTGCTGAGATGTTGGGACCCAGTCAAATATTTTATGTACATATTTCAGATTCTAAACAGAAGGTGTTATGATCAGGGATCATACCATGTATGATGAAGAAACTGAGGCTTAGAATTGTCAAAATTCCTAGAGCCCCTGTGTGTGTGTGTGTGTGTGTGTGTGTGTGTGTGTGTGTGTGTGTGTGTTTGTTTATTTTGCCACTGAACCTAGAACATGGTCTGCTGTCCCACTGCATTCTGCCTCTGTACCTGGGGTGCCCAGGCACTGCCATCAAGAGGCAGAGCAAAGTCCGGAATGGGGTCCACAGTGGTTTCCTGGACTCCTCTCTGCTGAGGGCACCCAGATTCCACTGGCAGGACATGGGGAAAGGAAGTCAGGAAGGAAGATTCATGGTCTACATTTTCCCTGGTTAGGAGCAAGTGCCAGAGGGGCTGGCAGACAGAAAGCTTTCTTTGAGAGTCTTAGGAGTCTTGAAGATGCCTAAGGCCCTTCCCCTTGGTGATCATGAATGAAACAGTTCTATTGACAGTGGATATGGGCACATACACTTTATTTGGGGTAAACCAGGGATTAATACCTCTTGGAGGAAGGAATACCAAGGAAGGGAAGATCATTGGCTGAAGGCTCAAGGTTATCTAGATCCTCATTAGCACGGAGAAGGACTCCAGGGCCTATGCTATATAACTGGCCTTCTCAGTGGGTGTTGTGGTTACCTGTTCCAGAGCAGGTACAGAGATGGGTAGGAAATGATTCTTCTACTGCTCTTCTCAAATCTCTGAGATTCCCAGGGTTTGAGCTATTCAACCTTACCAGTTCTTGTGCCTATCTTGTAGCACGGTCCCACGTGCCCTATAGTCTGCCTGACCCCATGGTCTTTAATGCCTTTTACCGCTTTATGGTGCACCTAGACAAGGTTCAGGCCCAGGATTCAGGAGATGATCCTACGAATGGTTCTTTACAGACTGACAGATCCAAATCAATAATAAAACTGGAGATGCCTCAGGGCACATGCCATACCCCACGGACCAGTTCCAGGGAAGGCATCGGGTCCTTTCCACTCACCACTCACAGAAGCCACAGCCAATGGGGCATTTCCTAAGCTCCTGCCTCTGGATGTGAGAGTTCTATCTGCATACATACAGCATGCTGACACTTGGGCAAGCTGGTTACATGCCTGTTTACTTGAAGAAAGGTGTGGGTTCTGCACAGTTAAGTCCAATAGCAATAGTGAAGGCAGGCAGTGTCAGAACTCTGGAGACTAGCGTGTAGAGCATCCCGAAGACCACCTGTCCCTGTTTGCCCACATTAGCCTCGCTCCCTCTTCCTCTGTTACTTTTCCTACTCATTTCCCTATTAAACACAGAGCCACTGCCCCCCTGAAGAAGGGGCCACATGCTGCCTTGCTTGAGGTCTTGTAGTATATGTAGTTGGGCTTTCATTCAGGGAAATGGCAGAACCACATGTAGAAGGGTTACTTCTTTCTCATTGGCCAGCAAGCATAAGCCTCAGATCTCTAGGATTTCCCCTCTGAACTCTAAGTACTCCTGTGGTAAATTCCCCATCGCAGCCCTTTATGTCTTCATGGACAGAACTCAAAAGAGAACTTCCTGATAAAGTTGGGGTTGCCTTGGGGCATATACTTTCTACCTAGAGATCACCACTTCCAGAGAAGGTATGGAGCCCCTCCCACTATTACCAAGAGAAGACAGGATTGACAGACTGTGTGGGGGTCAGGACATCTTCAGTCTGGGAGGTGTCTTTGGTGCGTGGCCTGGGTCTCTCAGCATTTCTCCCGCTGTCATCAATTCAAACACTCACTCAGTGGGAAACAAATCTCCCTTTGTCTCTTGTGCACCAGACAGGGTTCCAGGTGTTGGAGATGCACTCCAGACAAAACAGAGAGCAAGTCCTGCCCTGATGGAGCAGGTGCTCTAAGAAAGGGGGGGAAAAAGCAATCATCAAAATAAGACAAGAATATGGAAAACATATAGCGTGACAGATGGTTATCCTCAGTGTGGATACAATAAAATCTGACGCTGAGAACCAACACAGCAGTGGGTGATGACACATTCCACAGGCCAGATGAAAGGGACTGGCCCATAGGTCAGGTAGATCTCAACAGAGTCCTGAGGTGGGAGAAAGACATGAGGTTCTGGGGCAAAGGGAACAGCAAACACAAATGGTTTTGCAGGGAGACCATGTTCAGTGTTTTTCAATACTAACAAGAAGCCCATAATCTGGGGCAGAGCTGAGACAGAAAAGAGAATGATAGCAGGGGACGTGGGGACAGCCTTGACAGACAATTCAGATGACAAGAGGTGGTGGTGGAGGAAGGTAGGCTCTGACTTGCACTTGAGAGGAATGCACTTGGGGGCTATGGTTCAGGGAGTAGGGGACAGAAGCAAGCAAACAGGTCCCTGCCACAAATGAGGATGACTGGAATTGTGATTGTAGCCATGATGGTGTAGAGAAGGACTTCGGCTCTCGAACTGTGTTGAGCACACAAAATAGGATGCATGGCGTTTGCTGACGCCTTCCTCCTGGGTTATGCAAATTCTGAAGAGTCTTGAGGTTCTGACCTGAGCAAGCTTGAAGAGTGACATTGATAATCCGTTTTGGCAGTGATGTGGCAATGGGGGATTGGGGTGGTTCAACGGTGAGGTCAGGATGGGGAGAAGGGAAGGCCCAATTTCCATCTGGAGACAGTGAGCAGGCAGGTGGATGCCTGAGGCTGAGGGCCAAGATGGCAGGAGAACGTAGGACATGAGTCAAGGATATAGATGAAATGGCCAGGAGGGCACGTGGAGATAAAAGATATAAGACAGACTTGACTTGTCTTCCCCTCCATCCATTTCAGGCTTCCCACTTCAGACAGACCTTACAAACATGGATCTTCCCTAGGATTCACCTAAAATTACGTCCCAGAATATTCAGAGATGAAGAATGCTGGCCCCAGTAAAAGTCCTGAGTGAGTTTGGGGCCCCCCAGAAGGCCAAAGAGAGTCAGAACTAGAATTCAGATGGCAAGCAACCCCCTCAGGGCAGTCTTAATAGTTAAGAGAGTTTGCTCATGAACGGGAGGAAAGGCTGAGCGTGTCTACATGATGAACAGCAAAGCGAGAACATATGGGCATCTCTCAGCTCTGAATCTGAGCTAAGGTCTGCTCTCAGCAGAGACATATGTGAAGTCTGCCGATGTTTGGGGAACAGTTAAGGAAGCAGCTCCTTGGTGGCTGTTGGCTGCTAGTAACAGAACTGATTTGGCTTCAGTTGACAATATTAGCATGAAGAAGTCATAACTTGATGTTACCCTAGGATGCAGCCTGGGGTTCTGGAAGGAGTAAGAGACTTGGTCTGGGTTCAAATTCTATATTGGATCGCAGTTATTTGTCTGACCATATGCCCACCACTCAAGAGCCCTGGGCCTCAGTTACTCACCTCTCAGAGAGGTCAAAGTTCCCTGTGTTTGTACAGACCAAGTATGGATTTCATACACACCCAGCACCATGCTTAGTGAAGGTCATGTACCGTCCTGCATTCTCCTCTGTGAGGAAAAATGGGTCCTCTTAGAAAGCTCAACAGAGACCAACTCTCTGAAGTATTCTTCTCCAACAAGGAGGCCCAGGCTGCATAAACAAGAGAAGAGAGAGAGAGAGAGAGAGAGAGAGAGAGAGAGAGAGAGAGAAACACTGGGTCTTTGCAAAGCCTAGAAGACTATAAAGGCTATTCTTGGTGTTAATTTGACTACATCTGGAATTAACTAAAACTAGAGCTAATGGGTACATCTGTGATGGATTCTCAATTAAACTATTTGAAATAGGAAGAAGTACCTTTCATATGGATTTTGAGGTGGGAAGATCCACTTTCAATTTAGGTCACACCTTCTGCTGGACGCTTATAGTACATGGAAGAAGGAACCTCTTTGCTCTTGGCCTGCTTGCTCTCACTCACTCTTGCTGCAAGTCCACCCTAACCCTGAGCCTACTCACTTCTTTGGGATTCCAGCATATACTGAAGTTCAACTGAGATATCCAGCCTCATGGATAGAACAACTACTGGTTTCTTGGACTTCCTGTTGTTAGTCATTGTTGGACCAGGAGGACTACAGCCTGTATGCCACTCTAATGCATCGTGTGTGTGTGTGTGTGTGTGTGTGTGTGTGTGTGTGTGTGTGTGTGTGTGTGTGTGTCTCCTTGACAGCTCTGATGGAGAAAGCTACCTAAGAGGCCTTCAAGAACACCCTATCTACCATTCCAATCTTGGCTCCTATGAATCTGATTTTAAGTGCCTCGCGGAGTGGAACCAGGAAGCATTTCCTTCTGTGGCCAGCTTAATTTGCACACATACTGTCCAGGGCTCCTCCACGCCATCTCCTGTTGCAGCATTTCCTCCTTTGGAGATCTGACAAACACTGTGCCTACAGGTTAACAATGCAGCACAATGTTTGCTAAGAGAGTTGGTCTTGTGTGTCCTTACCAGCACTAGAAAAAATTATAAGTTGAAGGCTACTAACATAGTCCCTCTTAGAGGAAAGCAACTCCTACATGTGAGGATTTTATTCAGTAAGGAGAATGTGAGGGACCATTCACATGATTCAGAGGGCATCATGAGGAAGAGGTAGCTCAATTATGCCTGTTCCTCTGTCCTGTTCCAAATGGAGCCTTTGGGGATGGGGTTTGCTAACAAACAAGGTTCTGTCTATCTGGAGAGTAAGCCTGGTCTCCTCGAATCCTCCCAGTCTGGAAGGACGAAGTGGTCACCAGATCCCATAGTGCCCCCTGGGATCATTGGAGCCAGGAAAAGGCACTCATCCCTCAGGACCCTTTACAGATGGCTCTTTTCCAGCCTGTGGTGTGAACAGGCCTCTAGGATGATGGAGGTTGCCCATTGTCCGTTTTGCAGATGAGAGACGTTGCTAATGTAATTATGATGATCACCTGGATGTAAATGGGTCTGGCCTGACTCTTGGGTGGGCTAGTTGAACCAGTGAGAGCCTGATGAACTCAGCTCTTCACAGGAGGGTGATGTAATCCCACTAGCTAGCAGGTAATCATGGCGACAGGCATGGCTGTGTCAGGGCCAGGTCTTCTCATTAGAGTCCCTTCTGCCCTCCCTATTAGAAGGTGAAGGTCATGGAAATTGTGTCCTAGATTATTCTGCTGCCAAAATATCTCTTACCGCAGTGCAACCTGCCTCCAGCCACGAGAAATCAAAATAGAGCCTAATGGGTCAAGAAAACAATCAATGTTATCAGTGCTGCTGATGGGGTTTGCAGGCTGCAGCCCATGAAATATTCATTCTTCCTGTCTGTCTTTAAGGATACATTGTATATGTTAATGTACCATTGAAAGATACATATAATGTTAAGTAGCTTAAGACCCACGCCTTGAAGAGGCAAATTTATTTTTCCTTGGGATAGCAACGTAAAACATAAGGACGAAAACCCAGCCCTGCTGATGACATGAGTCAACGGTCACGGAATCCTCCTGTCTGCTTGTAAAAGCGAGTTTTCCCATTCATGTTTCAATAGGCAAATAAATAACTTATGTACAGCGCCCCCTCCCCCCCCCGCCTAATAAAATGTTTTACTGTCAGGTTTACTGAGCACATTTATGAAATCACACTGTGAGGCTCAGCTTTATTTGACCTTAATGACTCAAGGGCCAGGGAGAGCTGCCTGAATCTTCAACGTTCATGAGCAGGCGGTGGAGGGAGGAGAGCTCACAAATCAAAGGGAAAATCCGGAAGCCACAGCAAAAAAACCATTTAAGATCAGCTCAGAACGTGCCCCTCTATTCAGGGAACACCATTCATTGATTTGTGTTCCGGGCCCAAGCACGATGTGCCCTATAGAAGAGCCTACACAATTTGTTTCTTTGTGTCTTCTATGGAACGCTAACTTTAAGAAGGAATAATTTACTGTACTCTGCGGAGGCCACAGGCCTCTTGGAAAAATGTAATCTGAACTGTGGTGTTACACTGAGGAAATGTGACCTGGTCATTCATGGACAGAATTCTTCCTGGGATGTCAGAGGGGTTCCAATCTGTCAGATTCAGTCATCTTCAGATTCAGAAGTTCAACTGTTGGTGCTCTCAAGGTCACCACGCTCCTGAAACATCATTCCAAGGCTAGCTCTCTATGGTAGAAAGATATTGCTAGGGGACACAGCTATGTGTTGTTAAGTTACACAGCAGTGTCTTCAGCAAAGGGCACTGGGTCAAATCTGCATTTATTATATACCGTGGTGGATGCTGACCCAGCTATCGACGTTTCTAGGCTACAACTTTCTTGTATATAAAATGAGGGCAACATCAGCCCCTCCTTCGTGGGTCTGGCTTCTGCGATGAGTGGGCTGATCCAAGAAGAGCTGGGTGCTTTGAAACACAACAAGCATGTTGAGTCCCTTCATTGGATGTAGAGACCAAGGTCTCTGCTACACCTCGTATATTCCATTCGCTGCCTCTTTCTGTCCCTCATTAGTTTCACAATATGATTTATAGAACTTGAAACCACCTCCACTGCTTACTGTTTTATTTTTTTGGTCCACTTGAGAATAAACAGCGGCTGCTTTATTCCCTTCACCCAAGGTGGTTCCCAGCACCCCAGGCACTTGCTACATAGTCATCCTTGCTAGATAAATAAGTGAGTAGCTTATAGTGGGGTTTATTCATGTAGACCCATGAGCTGGAACTGTCTCTCTGCCACTGTCATCAGCCCCTGATGCCAGCTCCATCCTTAGGCACAGGGCCCAGCACAGCCGTGGTCCTCGAGTCCTTATTAAATGAGTGTATGAGAGTTTATATGGAGGAAGAATTAGGGAGAGCAATAGAGAACACACACAAAGAAGACAGAGTCCAAGGAAGCAGGATGGTAAGGCCTAACGCACGTCTTTCATTCATTCCTCACTGATGTGATGGGGTGGTGGGACTCCAGACTGTAGAGTGGTACGGGCCCCACTCAGCCACTCACCTAGTACAGACCTGTGACAACTTTTCTCACTTCTCTGTGTATATCCAACATGTGCAATATAGAGCCATATCAGCAACTTATAGGGCATTCAAGTGACTTATCTGCAGGAGTGGCAGGCAGATAAGAGCCGAGACTTGGACAGTAAGTGCTTGCTACCCATACCTACACGAGGACCCCAGTTCAGACTGCCAACACCCGTGAGAAATGCCAAGCACGGCAGTTCACATTTGTAATCCCATCACTGGAGGAGTAGAGACAAGAACTCCAGAGCCAGCCAGTCTAGCCAAATCTGTGAATTCTAGGATTCATAAGAGACCTTGTCTCAAAAAAATAGGGTAGAAAGGGGAATACACTAAGTCAACCTCTGGCCTCCACATGAGTACACACAATTGCCCGCACACATGCATGCACGACATCTACCACAACAGCTATTTATTTGCCATTCAGCAAACACTTACTATACCTCTACTAAGCCAGGTCTCTGCAGACTGCTTAAAATCTGTAGGAAAGTCACCCACCCTCCCTTGCTGAGAGCACTGGTGCCTTGTGCAGTGGATGCTGAGGCTCCATAGTTATGGTCCATCTAAACCTAGGATGCAAGTTGGAAGCCAGTCTCCACAGACATCACTGCTGCAGCTTGAACAGAGACATGTTTATAGCACAGGCTGCATTGCTAATCAGATTACTTTTTAAAAAATTAATGGCATCTGTCACTTGGGCAAATTTCAAACGTGCCTGTCTCTGCTCGTAGAAAATACTAGCTCTTAATTTTTATGCTAAATCAAGTAATCATAACCCAAGAGTTTAGAGATTTTGCACTTAAAACATTGCTCTGTGATTTATTTCCTTTCAATGAGTTTATGATTAAATTTTAAACTCGTGCTCCTGCCCAGTAGACAGTCACAGAATGAAGGGGGAAATGCTCTCTTTCTTCCTTAAGTTGTAAGTTGAGTTCAGAAGTGCTGTTTATCTGGTCCTTCAGCACCCTAGGCAGAGCATCTGGGCTGTCCCCTCCTCCCGCTGCTCCACCCACGTTGCAGGAAGCTTCTGCAGACTTATAAAGCAGAGAGAGTTCAGAGTATGAGCCAGGACAGAGGTCATACTGGGGAACTGTCTGTCATAAATACGTTGCCCTTTGTCCGCAGCATAGGAGTGATGTTCATTGTCCTGACAACCCAGGATCTTGGTACCCCTGAATACTTATGAAAGAAACAGATTTGTCCAAACATATTTGTCCTCTGAAGACTGCTTGGTTTAGACCACCAGTCATCCCAGTCCATGCACACCAACCCCCCTAAAAAAAACAACCCACAGATGTATGGGAGGAGCGTGCCAGCATATTGATGACTTTCCTCACAAATCCTGACATTGGACTGGCTCCCTCCCTGCTCCATTCCCACCTGGCTCCTTTCTGGTGCTGCTCTTTTCCCTGAGTTCCCTCTGCCGTCCTGGCGTGCTTTACATCTGAAGGGATGCTGTGGAAGCTGTCCATCCATCCGGCAGTCCCTCCTTCTGCATGCCAACAGACCACACTGACTCCACGGACTCTCGTACCCACTGTGTGGAAAGACCACAAGGCAGGCCATCCATGGGACAGATAACTCCGGTGACAGCTTCATTCTGCCACTTTCTGGCTGTGGCACTGGGGGACTTACAGACTCTTCCTGAGCCTCAGTTCCCTCTGCCCTTGAAAATGGCAGATTGTATTTTATATTTACAATGTCTGGGCAAAAGCGTAGTGCAGAGTAGGGGGTTCTGGGGAGCAGCATCTGTTCTCATGCCCATGATAGTTTTAGGCTTCAAAGGGAGATAGTGGGCTACCAAGGAGAACCCCTAAGTGTGCCTAGGTGTTATGGAGGAACAATGCCACATGACTGTTATCACCTACTTGTAATCCAGAGAAGGGTCCAGGAGATAAGCCAGTCAAGGTCATGGGGTCAGAGTGGGAGAAGCCTGGCCAGTCGAGGAGGAAAGTTATGCATGCAGAGAAAGAGATGTAAGGAAAGGGCTACCTGTGTGAAAGAGAGAGGTGGAGTGTAATTTTACTAACTTCTGAGGTCAGCTAATCTGGTCTGACAGAAGTCTAGGTCCAGCCTGACTTTTTCGGGGGGAAGGGGGCTGGTACTGAGCTTGAGGGAGCCATGCAACCTTTGTCTTGTCATGGGATTTGAAGGAGCATGGCCACCACCAGCTAAGTAGGCTTATATTGGTCCCTCTCCTTGCTGGACCAAAGTCTGTGAAACGAGCCTCCTATCCAGCAGCATATGGGAAGGTTCCGGATATGATGGAGAAACCCCTGAAGAACAGCAAGATGGCACCATGTGGGGGAGTGCTCTGCAGAAAAGGAAAGGGAAGACAGCTGGTAGACAGCCCAGAGTCACGGGGCAGATGGAGCAGGAGCCACTCTGTTGTCTAGGCTACCCTGCCCCCCACATGCTTCCCGGGGCTTCCCAGGATTCCCCATTCATCAACGTACCTGTTGGCTCGCGTTACCACACATCTCCTTCTTCCTGCCACCTATTGATCCTTTCCCACCAGTCAGCTTTTTGTCCTCTCAGAGTTTTACTGTTCCTACTGCCCAGCCGTGAAGGGGCAGCCTCCTTCTCTTCTGCGCTCCCTCTAACCAGGCAAGCTGCTTTACTCCTGCCCCAACAGCCATCCAAGGAAGTGTCTGCACACATCCCTGATGGACAAGGGCGTTCCTGGGCATCGCTTTCCCCAGTCGCTCCTTATACCCATTCGCTCTCCCATGCCTCGTCCTGTCCCAGTTGTCTAAGGCACACCACAAACTCCTACCCACATCTTCTCCCCTACTTGGGGTTACCTTCCAAATTCTCTGGCAGGGATTTTGTTTGGGGGGCTGTATGTTTCAGCCTCCATAGCTCAGTCTGTTTCCTAGTGCCAGACGGAGGCTCATTTGGATGAAGGCAGGGGAGGAGGTGGAGGTCCTCACCCTGATTGGCAGGGTGTGTGCCCCTGTGCATGTGCGTGTGTGTGTGTGCGTGCGTGTGCCCCTGTGCATGTGCATGTGTGTGTGTGCGTGCGTGTGTGCATGTGTGTGTGTGTGTGCGTGTGTTTCTTGTGAGCATTATTATTTTCTACAGTTACAAAATATAACTTCTGTTTATTCA
The DNA here is from genome assembly GCF_011064425.1 of Rattus rattus. Lineage (NCBI taxonomy): Eukaryota > Metazoa > Chordata > Mammalia > Rodentia > Muridae > Rattus > Rattus rattus. The sequence goes on along the minus strand of NC_046155.1, from coordinate 150,826,634 downwards.
TTGGGTCCTGAGCAGCCATGAGCATCTACTCCGTGCCCGGCACGTGTGAGATGTTGGCAGTACCGCCAGGTGTTTGCCCGCCTCCGTGTATTGCAGAAGAGTTATAGTCTGGACAGGTAATGAAGCAGTGCCAGTCTGGACACACAGGGATATACCATGAGACGCTGGGAGGCATTCCGGAAATCCACTGCAGAGCGGTTCAAGATTTCCATCTCATCTGAGACACAGGTACAAGGCCTTTGATGAAGTGGGAAAAGTGGAGAGGGCAGCAGGTACAAGGAGAGGCTGGCCCTAGCTAGGTATGGAGTAGGTTGGAAGACCGTTGGGGAGGAGTGAAATGTCGTCAGATGGTCCCAAGACACAAAGGCATGGTGAGGGGTTTGACTTTCCTCTGTGGAAGTGGAGGCTTGCTTTTCAGAGATCCCAACATGGCACTGTGGTTGCGGAGTCACTCACGGTTCAAAGTTCCGTCCACCTGCAGCGCCCAGCACATCTCCCAACTCACCAGTTCAGCTCGCTGTCACCAGCCTCCCTCTGCGACCGGCGGTTTTTTTGTATGTCCCAGCACTGTCCAATCAGCACAGTCTGGCTTAGCGAAGCTCCCGGTCTCCGGCTGGGACATGATAATGCATGCTGTCCTTTGTTTCATTGTTCAAATATGTGTCTGTGATGTGGCGGGGACTGATAAGTAAAGAAAATTGTGTAGGCTCACAGCAGACATCTCATGACCTCAGGAGTCCCCCAAGATGCACGCTCCCAGCAAATTGTCGGCAAGCCCATTTATCACCGCACTGACCTGGGACTCTGTGCACATTTCCCTATGAAAACAGCCCGGTGCCATCAGCTCCCATCTGCCCCAACGCCACCATAATGAAGCAAGCTTTAACTAACCCTGGTACCCACTGAGCAGCCCCACGCAAATGGCTTTCGAGAGCCAGACGTCTGCACTGGGGACTCAGCCTCTTCCTGATGGTGAGTTCAGGGGAAAGCCAACACACCCTTGACGCATTGTTTATTTTTTTATTTTGGCTTGGGTAATTGGATAGTATTAATTATTTATGTTTCATGTTGCAAGCAGGCAGGAAAAGGGCAGGAGGGAGGGAGGAGGCTGAAAGGGGCAGGTGGACCAACCCAGACGATGGCAAGCAACCAAAATATTCTGAACCTCAGTCAGAATAGTATGGGGAAGTGTGTGTCCTTGTTCGGAAGCCAATTGCTAGAATGTTTCGTGTGACTTTCTATGAACCATTCTGTGTTCCCACAAGATAAAAATAACACCCTGCCCCTGCTTGGGTAGCCCTTTGGACACTGCAGTTCCTCCTGCCACCTGAAACTCAATGGCCCTCCACCCTTGCAACTTTAGCAAATCACGCACCTTTCATACAGAACATATGGTACCTGCCTATGAATTCCAGAACCCTGGGAAATACCCGGCTTATCCCCATTTCACAGGAGGAGAAACTGAGACTTAAAGGCATCGATGCTTCATCCAAAGGAAGAGAGAGGGCAGAGATGGGAATTGATCCTTGCTGGGGCTGACCGCACACCTTCGTCTCTGAGAATGCTAATACCCCAGACTAAAGACGAGCATCCCCAAGCTCCAGTGCCCCTGGGAGTTAAGCTGTCTAGTGGGATCTGGTCAGGGATGTGGCTGGGAAGTTCCCTGATGGTCTCTATTTATGCATCGCGAAGCTAAAGGTTGCTTCTTTAATTACACAGAGAAAATAAGGGGTTCTTGGAGGATCAGTGGCAAAGTGACTCCAATTAAACCCTTAATGAGTACATTAAGCTGTGTAAATCACATGTCTTCTTTTCTCCCTCTGGGACACTGCTTCCCTTGGTGAGCAAATCCCTGGTCCGGCCTGTATCGGCTGGGCCTCTGGGAAGCTCAGGAGATGGGCTCATCCTGGCCCAACGGGGGGGGGGGAGAGAGAGAGAGAGAGAGAGAGAGAGAGAGAGAGAGAGAGAGAGAGAGAAGAAGAAGAAGGAAGAAGAGGAGGAGGAGGAGGAGAAGCAGGAGGAGGAGGAGGAGGGGGAAGAGAGAGAAGGAGGAGGGGAGGGAGAGAGGGAGGGAGACAGAGAGAGAGAGACAGAGAGAGAGACAGAGAGAGAGAGAGAGAGAGAGAGAGAGAGACAGACAGAGAGAGAGAGAGAGAGAGAGAGAGAGAGAGAGAGAGAGAGAGAGAGAGAGAGAGAGACTCCCTTGACATTCTCTGGTGCTTACTTACCTAAGGCTTCCAAAATTTAACAAAGCAGAGAGACCCACGCAGGCCTTGTCACCCTAGAGGCTCTTGAGCAGGGAATTGGCTTTTCTTTCATCTCCTCTTTTCCCCCCAGTTCACTGTGGTGGCTGAAATCTGGAGGCCCCATTTGTGCCTCATGGAGCTGATTGGCTCTTGGTTGCCTGGAGCACCTGGGAAGGGTTCAGAGGAAAAGTGGAGATGAGCTACATGGCTCCCCCTGCCTAAATGGACCAGTGGGAGCTGTGAACAGCGCAGCTCTGGGAGTGTCTGACTCTCCTTGAGACCAGGTAGCCTGCCCTCCCCCCCTTCCTCCTATCTTCCGTCCTTCCATTCTCCCTTCCCGCCTCTCTCACCCACAGCACATATCCAGAGTCCCTGTACCCTGGGCTTCTGTCCCAGCACTGACCTTTACTATTTAATTTACTTTTCTCCAAACCCTGGGAGGCAGAAGCCAAGAGGGGCCGCTCGCTCAGGAGCACATGCAGCAGCTGCTGCCACAGGTCAGCTCCCAAATCAACCTGGTATTTTTACTGCACTGGGGAGGAGGAAAGTGATGGAGTGCTCCGGACTGAACTGGGAGTGATGAGAGCCCTAGGGAGATGGAAGGAGGGGGCTGGCTGGGCTCTACCAGAAAGCCCTCCTATTTGGCTGCCCGGGAAATAAGACCCTACAGAGAAACCCAGGGTGGAATTCCTTGCACCAGAACCCTCTGCCCAGGGCTTCTCCTCCATCACTGTCTTGCTTGATTCAGAAGGAGTACATATGGAGGAATCTTCCTCAGTAAAGAGGAACGTTCCAGAGCTGTACAACCAGTGGGGACAGCCATGACTGCCAATAAAGCTGGCTGGTCCTGCACCCCTCACCCGGGCCCCCTGCACCCCTTTCCTTTTCATCTTCCTTTTCATTGGGGACATCAGAACCTTGACCTGACCCATGAGTGATTTCCATTTCAGATATGCCTCATTGCACATGCAACATGTTTAACCAGTGTCAGGTGTGCCAGACACCATGTGAAGCACTTGAAATATATTCTCTTCTCATACCAGCTCCCTTGGGGAGATATTATTATCCCTACCTTAGCATTCAGAAAATAGGGTCCCAGAGAGGTTGACCAACCTACCCAAGGCCACAGAGCCTTGGTTGAGCTGGGAAGAAAAAAAAACCTAAGGATCAAGATCCCGAATCTTCTAACCTGGCTACAGCCCCATGCCAATGTTTCCAGTCACTCTTGGGTAGGTAATTTTCAGTGTTCCTTCTGTTAAAAAAAAAAAAGAAAGGCAATTAAGAGATGCTTAAAGGCAGCCAACAGATGTAGCAATAGGGAGTAGAGCCACTATTGGATGGAGAGGTCCCTGGACCATTAACCTACAAACTGCAGGATGGGACCTGCCTCGGAGACTCCCAACACAGGATTTGTCCATCAACAAATCACTGGATGTGTTGTACTGGGCACTCAGTACAAACCGTACTGGAATAGGTCTTTCTGTGGAGACACATTTGAGGAATGTCACAATAGAGAGTAGGGGAACAAAAGAGGCTCCGTGTGTGATAGAATTGAGGGAGCAGTAGAGCGTAGTCAATGAAAGGGCAGGGTCCACTCCACACTTCCTTGGCTTGAATCGGGCTCCACCGCATGCCGTCTCAGCCTCGGATTCCTCATCTGTAAAGTGGGGTCATCTCATATCAAGATCTAGTTCTCTGTTCCCCTTTTAACCTGGTCCAGCACTGAAATGCTGCTGACACTAGACAGGGTCAGTAGTGAATAATTCTGATTTTCCAGACACACAGACAGGGGGACTGGTTCTTAACAAGTGGTGCGATAGAATGAAAGGGGTATACCTCACTCGGGCAAGCTCCATTCTCCTTCAGCTGACCAAGAACTGTCCACAATGAGGCTAACACCCTCTGCCTAAGGAGGACCTCGTGTTGGGCTCCTTGTGGTCTACAACATTCTGATCCACTCATTTGCAAGTTATTTTGAACCAAGTTGCTGTTTGGAAACTCAAACCGTTCATCAATGGCCTAGCTACCTCACCACCTCCATCCGTGTTTCCAGTTCCACATGGAATCTTTCTGTGGAGATGCCTTCCCCGCCTGACTTGAGCAGAGCAACATTGTCCCCAGATCCCTGTGTTCACGCTGGCTATCAGACAGTATTTCTGACCCTAATAAGATTGATGAAATAGTCAGGCACTGTTTTGTCCAAGGATTAGCAGTCACCATTAAAATTCAAGAAATCAACTTAAATTAAGAAGCAACTGAACTCGTTTGTGTCCACTTCCTAGAGACATTCAAGAAGCTAGTGTCCCCTACCATTCTTGGGAAAAGACCCTTTCTTATTTTTTTCCATTACTTTGTTAAAAATAGCCTAAGAAGAGCACTCTGGGTTGGGAAAGGGTGTATTTGGTTCACGATTCCAGGTTATAGTCATTCCTTGCAGGGAAGTCAAGGCAGCTAGCTAGTCACATTATATCCAGAGTCAAAAACAGAGGGCAATGAATGAATGCTGGTGCTCAGTTAGCTGAGTTTCTCTACTGTGTAGGCAAAGATCTCAAGCCTAGGGAATGGTGTTGCCTGAGATGGATGTGTCCACACCTATTAGGATAACTAAATCAATCTCTCCTAGGTATCTCAGAGGCTCATCTCCCAAGTGACTCTAGAATGTGTCAGGTTGGTGATTAAAACTAGCCATCTCAGACCCTCTGCTCTACTCTCTAGTTGTCTTGTGTTCCTCTATATGCGCCCTTTCTCTATTTTCTCTGTCCCTTTGTTTATGAACTTGGTCTCTCTCCGGACAAGTGAGTCTCATTTCTCTTTGAGAGGGAGTGAGGCCACAGTGAGTGTGAGCATGGATCTTGTCCCAGTAGGAGGATGTAGGTCTAAACACTGACACACAGGCCCTCGCTCATCCTCCACTCCTCTCTGCTGAGAGAAGCAGGGGTGCGCAGCCTGTCACAGGTATCCCAGGAAAGCTATGAACGTGGGAAGATTGGTCTCTGTGGACAAAGTAACAAGAGGAAGGAGGCTGTGCAGGTGTAAGACTTGCTTGCTCACTGAGCCCTTGTCCTCAATGCTGTACTTGGGTTCAAGGTTACAAGCTTTGTAGCAATGAAAAGAATTCCAGAGGCCTGGTGTACAGAGCATCGTGAAATCGAGCCCTGTTTTCACAGGTCAGAAACTCAGGGAACCCATGCGGGCAACCTCCAGGGACACTGGCAGGGAGGACGGGGAAGATCAGACCTGTGCCCCGTTCCCTGTGCTTACAGACAGAGGGGGTCTCATGCCTGGTTTGTAGACATCACTGCAAGGCTCACAGAAACCCAGGCTGTTCCACTCTGCTCCCAGAGCAGATCCTGATCCACTAAGACCACACTAAGCAAGGCCACAATGGCTGAACTGTGACAGTCTCCATAGGACCTGCCACTAATTTTAACCCTGTAAGTCATTGAAGCCCCCGAGATACAGGGAGTTAGAGGACTTTCTAGGCTGCCAGAGTGTATTCTTCACTCAAGTGTCATCAGGAATGCTCCCATCCCCTTGTTGCTGGGATCCAGCTCTCCAGCCTCCTTCATTAACAGACCCCAGAGATGAGGAGATCAAGAGTTGCTTTAATTTTTATGGCTGGGGTATCTTCTGTAAGTCTCTTCCTGCTTTCATATTTATTGTATATTGAAAGGCTCTTAGGACCTAGGGAGATGGCTCAGCAGTTAAGAGTATTAATGGCTCTTCCAGAGGTCCTGAGTTCAATTCCCATCAACCACATGGTGGCTCACAACCATCCGTAATGGGATCCAATGCCCTCTTCTGGTGTGTCTGAAGAAAATGACAGTGTACTTACGTATAAACAAACAAACAAACAAACAAACAAACAAACGCTGTTAGGCCAACATCAGGGTGCTCTGCGGTTGTTCTAATGGACAGAGACTGAGGAGAGGATCCACAGAGCCTCTTTCCTCCCTTTGGGGCACTGAGGTCACTATTCATGAGCACAGTCTTGTGTTTGGTCCGACCTGCCACGAGCATCTTTACTCTTCCTCATAATCGGGACCCCGTTACTTGGTGAGGCATCTTTGAGGTTGGAAGGGCAGTGACTGCCACTATGGTCATAAAGGTGGAAGGACTGAGGACAGTGAGAAGTCATGTGCCCGAGGTCATTAGGTTAAGGCTCTTCTGAAGTATGGAAAGGACCTGTGTCTGCTCCAAGACCTTTTAACTTCCTGGCACTGCGTTCAGTGATGGAAACCAGGTAGTTGTCATAACTGGTCACCTGCCTTCCATCTATGGGTGTTTCTTGTTACCAGGAGCTGAAGATGAAGATGAGCAACAGATGAAAATAGATGCCCATTGCATCTATTTTCAGGACGTTGACGGTCCCTGGGGCTTGCCCCCAGAGGAGTCATATATGGGGTGAGCGCACCACACGCAGGTGCTGTGAAGTTTATACCACACAGACAGCATCTTTCTCCCAGCTTTCATGAGGCTTTGCTGAAAATGGGTTGGCTGGAATGGAAAGCCATGGGAGAAATGAAATGGGCAGAGGTGAGACAGGAAGGATAGGCAGCAACTGATTCCCAGTGGGGCTGACAGACCGTGGAGAGATGCTGGGCCTTTTCGAAGGGCCGCTCAGAACCATGAAAAGGATTTATGTTTGCTGAACTGGGGAGTGACCACTGTGGAGACAGGAAGACAGGAAGAGGATGGTGACCTGGCTATCAGCAGTAGCAGTAGGGAGTGAGCTGTATGTGAATCCTAGGAATAGATGCTTTGAAGACATGATGGATAATGACCTCTGAGCAGCAAGGGAGAGAAGAGATGGCCCCGCACTGGGGTCTACACACAGTAGAAGTTCAGAAAGTGTTCATGTGTCCAAGACAGCTGATGCAGATACATGAGTTAGGGAGCTGTGTCCTGATGGTTTGGGGTCATTGGCCTTAGGTGACACTGGGCTGGCATTTGGGTACCGTTTCCCCTCCTTCATGGCCTTGTCTGTGAGCTGCACTGCCTTCTCTGCAGTACTTGTCAATCCTGTTGACACACCACGTTTGGCAATCATTTGCAACTTTATTATCGTCTTTGGAAGCCAGGCACCACAGGTGACCTCCTCAAAAGCTCTCTGCAGAGAGCCGCCGTGTATAATTAGTAAATGGGGGAAATGTGTCACATACAGAGGAGTCTCCACTATGGCTCTCCCTGGAACGTGGGCAGGACTTGTTTCCCAGCTGGGGACACACATCAGGACCACTGAGGAAGGAGGCCAGCCCAGGAATTGCCTGCTCTACCCTCTGCGCTCTAGTTGGCAAGAGGAAGACGCCACAGCAGGTGAAACTCCAGGCCTTTCTGCTCGTCTAACAGGAAAGGAAAAGAACAAAACAGAAAACGCTAGAAAAATAGAGTGCTGATCCTTTAGAACCCAGGAGTTCAGAGTCTGAGAATTCATCAACTTCATCATACTTTGTTTATGCCTGTGTATGTATGTGTGCATGTTGGTTTGAGTTCTTATGGGCGTACATATGTATACGGGTGCACGAGGTCAAGCTCTGGTGTCATTTCTCAGGAGCCAGCCACCTTGATTGGTTCTTGAAACAGGGCCTCTAGTTGACCTATAGCCCACCGAGTAAACTAGTCTGGCTGGCCTTGGAGCCACAGGGACCTGTTTGCTCCTCCCCAGCACTGGGTTTCCAAGGACTCCATGATGCCTCACTTTTTAAAATGGATTCTGGGAATTGAAGTCTTCATGGTAAGCACTTTACGGAGTTTCCTCTCTAACTCCTTTTGGCAATATTCTGTGACAAACGTAGCCACAGATAATGTGGGACATGAGATAAGGCTGTCCTAGTAACTGAAAATACACAGTGATGTGTAATAGCGATGCTTGCTTTGGTTGAGATTTTCTTGAGAGCAGGATTGACTCTGACTCATTCCTGTGCCTTCCAAAGTTGGTACATGACTGCAGAGAGAGGACTCAATAGTGCTTGCAAAACAGATGGACAGATCGATAGTTCATAACAAACAGATGGCTGATATGCTTAGGTGCAGGGGGTCCTGAATAGTAAAACATGTCTGTAAAGTTTTTGCCAAAGCCAAGCTGGCATCCCCAATCCATCCCGAGACTCCTGCCTCCAACCACGGAATCTTCACCACAGTCCTGCCTCACTTTGTATTTGAGTTACTGGGTGATCTTGGCTCAGTTTCTTCTTGGACCACATTGGGCAAGATTTTCCATTTGTTGACAGACAGTTTTGAAACTGATCAGTCCAGCGAATTTCAAATGGAAGGGGAAGCAGAGTTTGTGTATTCCAACAACTTATGCTCAGAAATGAGTGCCTTCCCAGTCTGCTGGAGGGTCAGATAGGTGAGTGAGACCATGGGGAAAGACTTGGCAGGGGGAAGAAAAGTCTGGGAATGAGAATAGACTCTAAGGTGCACCAGAATGGCTGAATGCTGGGTTTTTAAGCCACCTGCTGGTAGGAGATGTTTGTTCCCTTGGATATCTCAGACTTGCCTAGAATTCTCTCTGTAGCCGGTGGTGGCCTCAAGCTTGTGATGCCCCTGTCTTGACAACCTGAGTGCTGGGATTATATGTTATCACACTTGAGCTGGCTGGGATACTTTTCCAATCTTTCCAATCATTTGTTCTGTAGACACAGTGGGCCCAGGGAATACAGAGTGGAGGAAACACAGCCTTAGTCTGAGGAATTTACCATCCAGAATATTATTGAGTAAGAGGCTCAGGAATGTTTTGTATTGTAAGGGGAAATGAATTGAGCTGCTACATTTTTGGACTGGAACTATTGACTTTGACTTTGTTTTGAGTGGCAAGAACATGAATCAGGTGTCTGGTCTGGACCAGGCGCAGCGCATGCTGTCTCGGTGAGCGTTTAGACACATCTGTGGAAGCCAGGTCTTAGGAGAGGAGCTCAAAGGTTGAAAGTTGCTGGCAACATCTGCTTACTCCAGACTTTATCTTCCAGCTGTCTCTAGCTGCTCCAGGGACCAGAAATTGCCAGGAACAGACAACCAGGAGTAAGTTTAGCCTGCCTGGCCAAGCTCTACACACACCCAACTCCCAGTCATCCATGAGTCTGCAGAGACATCCGGGACCAGAGACAACTTTCGACTTCCTTCTTGCCTGTTATGGGCCATTTGTGGTCTGTAAATAGCTGGGTGTTTCTCTAGGGTGTGAGGCTTGAGCTGACAGTGACTGGATAGTACCATTCTTATTGTGACCTGGTACCCGCCTCCAAAGGTGCCATGTTGATGAGGGGCTTCTAAAACCACGGAAAGTTCATTAAGGGGGTGTGACCTGAAAAGGGGTTACATCCCACAGTGTAATTGGCTAATGTTTGTAGGGTCTCAGCTATTCATCTGGGATGCTTTGGTGGCAAATGGGACATGCAGAATCTTGAGCTCTGGTCTCATTCAATTTTTAATTAATTTTCATGTAATAAGCTGTAAGCACATTAATATCAATGAGTTACTTCCTGCAGCGTGGCTAGCATATGGCTTTCAGGAGCCAGGGGTATTGTCTTCCCCTTTATTCGGGTTGAATAAAGATTACTGATTCTCTCAAGTATTATTTTCTGACTTCTTTGGAGGTGGGGCTAGAAGAGATTAATTAAATTTCCCCAGCACGCTTGGGTTGAGATTTCACAGGCGTTTAGTTGGGGAGCAACAAGAAGACTCATCTCGTACGCAGGGCTCATCCAAGACTGAGCCGCCAGAGGGTGAACTTCACTTCCAGTTCAGAGCAGTGGACAAACGCAGACTCTGTAACCAGCAACAGACCCTGGAGCATGGTGAGCTCAACATTGTTATGAGAAGGTCTGAGAAGAATTCCACAGTGAAAATATGTAAAGTATGTATGTGGCAGGCTGTGCCTAGATACCAAGGTCCTGCCCAGCCCCATCCTTTCTTCAGGCAAATGTACTGTCGCCACTTGAGCACCTCTGGGGCACAGATGAGATGTACCCCAGTATCTGAGGGGCAGCCGTCTAGGATGAAGTGTTTTAACACGAGCACAGCAGCAAGTCTCAAGTAAAGCTACAAATCCACAAGAGACCCATCAACGATGGCAACATCATTCGCAGCAAGTTACAAAAGGGATACTTTTGGATGAATGGAATGTAGATATAAAGGAAATGGTAGCCATTCCTGGAGCAAGGGAAAACGCAAACGGTGCCCCAGAAGAGTGCAGGCAAGGTCACCAAATCCAAGGAAAGTCACCGACATGCTGGTCTTTCCTCCAGCCAGATGAGTGTCACTGCTTGTCACTTCCCTTCCTTCCATCCAGGTGTCCTATGCCAAGCAGCCAGCATGCCTGACAGTGCCAAGGCTGGGACCCAGAAGAGTCTTCATGGCAGCCAGGCCTCTTAGGGTCTGGTCTTGTGTGCATCCTATGTGTCATGGCTCCCTTATGTCCCAGAGTCACTAAGAATGGTGCCTCAGCAGTGGAGAGTAGGGGCGCTGCTGGCATGAAGTGTTGAAGTTGGCAACAGGGATAAGTCTGGATAATGGAAGTCTATGCAGGAAATCTCTTTGGTTCGACCTTTCGAGTCTGAGTTATTCTTCATGCTTGATGGAAGTGGCATAAGATCCCTATCAAATCCCCCTTTGATGATTGAGAATATAAGGCACTCCAGACTTGTATGCTGAATCTCAGTTCCCAAGAGAGTCAAGTTCGTGAAGTCTTCGGAAAATTACTGCCCTAAATCTTGGGTAAGACTGGTTTCTTGTCTTCAGGCTTCTTTTGTCTCTTGAAAAGAGAGAACCAGGGCCGTAGAGAGCTTCTCCACGAAGACACTGAGAACTTAGACTTAGCTAGGTCTGTTGATTTGAAGTAGCTTTATTTCAGAGGCATGGTGTTATTTTGATGATGCCAGCTCAGAGACGCTTGAGTAAGTGATGAGAGGAAGCGAGAGTTTGGGTTTGGCTTGCTCCAGCCATGTGGTTTTCAGCAGAATTTGCAGCTTCCTGTTTGGCATCTCCCATCCTCATCGCATCCATCCCATGAGATGGAGTTGATTGTACCCTGATCTATAGTTAAAGGTCGTTCTTCCCCCCAAAGAGCCCACAGGATTCTCAGTGTAGGAGCTGGGATGCTGACCCCATGGCTAGCTGTATCTGAAGGACTCTGAATAAATCAATCAGGATTCGCCTCCATAGAAAAGACAATTGACCTCCTTGCTCTAATCCCCAGCTTTCAGCAGCATTCTCTGCCAAGGACAACAGCATCCACCCACAAGTGGCTCACTGGCAAACGGGGACAGTCAGCTGGATGGTAGCATCTCTCACAATAAACTGCCCCAAGAAAGGACCGTGATTCAGGAAGAGGAGGGGGAAGCAGAGAGGCCACAGGCAGCTAGAAGCTCTTTGCAGCCTCAGCCATGGATGGTCTAATCGCTCTTTGTTTTCTCATTAATTTGTTCAGTCTTCTTCCAACTGTGCTATCAGCAGGACCTTCATGTCCCTCCTGAGGGCCGTGCCCCTCCCCCCTTATTCAGAAATCGGATGATTGACTCAGTGCAAAGGGCCAGTCATACTTTCTCCTCTAATCAGTGGAGGTAGCAGAGCTCACTGCTGCTTCACACAGAGCCGCTGGTTAAGACTGGTTTAGAGCCCAGTGTGGAGGCACAGGCTGTAACCTACCATTTGGGAGGTGGAGGCAAGAGGAGCAGGCTGGAGTACAGGAGACTCTAAAAACAAAATGAAACGGAGGTGACGCAAGGCTGCTTTGGGCATCAGTCTCACTGGATCTGAGGATTAAAGGAAAACACAACTTAAATCCCTGGCATGAGCTTGCTACAATGTTACCAAGACAGCTAGCAGCAGCCAGCAGCCAGCAGCCTACCAGGACACACCCCCACCCACCCCCAAATCCCTGCTTCTAAGCTTCCTTTGATGAAGTTGACACAAACTATCTAAAACTAGACAGTCTGAGGCAGTGGTCCTCAACCTTTCCCATGCTGTCACTCTTTAATGTAGCTCTTCATTTTGTGGTGACCAACTCCCAGTCGTAAAATTATTTCATCGATACCTCACAACTGTAATTTTACTGTTGTTATACATCGTAATTTAAATATCCAATATGCAGGATATCTGATATATGATCCCCCCCTCACACACACACATGTTGTGGCCCCACAGGTTAAGAAACACTTCCCTAAGGGAACACGAGTTGGGGTTCCTCTGTTCAGGTCTTCCCTGTCCTGTCTGTGGAAGACATCCTGTTGGGTGGGTGACCACTCTTATTCCCCTCCTACAACAAGGGAATGGCAACTAGGCTTGATGGGGCACGCCTTTATTCTCACTCGTCTCTGAGACCAAAACAAGTTTACTAGTTCAAGGCCAGCCTAGGCTGTGTATCTAGAGCCTGGGTTTTTTGTTTGTTTGTTTGGGGTTGGTTTTTTTTGTTTTTTTTTGTTGTTGTTGTTAAAACAAAGTTTATAAAAACAGAATGGCAATGTGTTTAGACTTGGTTGGGTTCCAGAGAGATCCTAGTACTGCTTACATGGTTCTGTGTGGCCCCTGGCCCCTCTCTCCTGCAGCTTCTGGAATTATTGAGGACGCTGGTAACTAGACATTTATCCTAATTATAGAAGAATGGTGTGTTTAGGTTGGATATCAATTTAGACCTGAACAAAACTTCTCATTCTTTAGAACTCAGGTGTTCGTGTGGCTGGAGAGATGGCTTAGTGGTTAGGAGCTCTGGCTGCGCTCGCACAGAGCTTGACTTTGGTTTCCAGTACCCATATAGTGGCCATCACAAGCTATTAGGAGCTGGGTAAGAATAGAGAGGCGCGCCTCTAGGTCAGAGTCCTACTCTATTCCAAGTTCTGGTACGAGGCTCCTACTGGGTGACTGAAATGAGTGTGAGTAATAATGTTTTTTTTTTAATCTGGTAGTTCTTGGCACCACCATTAGTGCCAGGTCCTGGTAGCAGCCCCTGGTCACTCTTCAGCCAACCTATCACCACCAACAGAAGTTCCTACAGACTCGAGGCCAGCAGATTTGGGCTCCACTCGTGACCCTGCTGTTAGCCCAAGCAATTGGACTCCGGTCTTTCAGTACCTTGGTTCTGGTCTCATACTATCTCATGAGGATGCTGGGTCATAACCCTCTGATCCCTTCAGTTTCACTGTTGTAGAAATCTCTTAACCCCGAGGTTACAAAAGTCGGCCTTGCACAGTGATGGCTCCTGGAGGTAGGAATACCATTGGCTAAACACAGCCACATTACACAGATGTCAAGTTTTCCAAAATTTCTCCAGGAGGTAGGAACTACACTGTCCGTTTAACACAGGAGATGTCTGAGGTTTGGGAAGACTGGGTTCTGAGCTCCTGTGACCAGGCTTTCAAGTAGCCTGAATTCAGCAGGGTCTGTAAGAAAGGCACACACTGCCTTTCCACAACCATCTTCCCTGCTGTGACTACCATGTCTGGGCCCCTTCGGAAAAAGCAGCAGTGGCAACAGCCTCAGCTTGAGTCATCGGAGGGGCCAGCCCATCCAACTGAAACCTGAATATCACGTTCACCTCACAGCTTCATCCCTCCAGGCAAGGCACAATTGGGGGAGATCAGGCTGGCCCACCTGTCCTCTGCTCTTCCTTGTTCCCCATCTGTTCCCCGAGTCCCAAGCCCTGGCTCACTGGGACTGGTGAGGAAACAAAGGAAGGGACAGAGTCCTCAGCACAGGTCTCATTCTTTGTGGATTATTGTTGTCAGGGCAGTGTCCCAAGGTCATCCTGCAACATGAGATGTCTGGAACATTCTTTGAAATCCTCCTCTCTTTCTTCCTTATTGAAGTTCCCCACCTCCAACCACCAGATAACCTGCTCTCTACCTGCTGTCCCCTCCTGCATAGCCTGCATAAGTTAAGTTCTTTGACAGTGCATTGCTGGTCCAGAGAATGGGTGCATGCTTGCTCTGAAGCTGGCCTAGCACTGGTCCCACCCTCTCACTCTGTCACCACACACACGGGCAGTTGTATCTACTCACATATGCTCTCAAATCCTGGAGACACCTCTAGGTCCCACACTTCTGGCTTGGTCTGCTCCATGAACAGAAGGGATTATTTCTGTAAGTCTCAGGAACTCATGATGTCCTTGTATGCCCCTCCAGGCTGTCCCTCTTCCAGGTTCTCCAACTTCTGTGTTCCTCACAGTGTCCCCTAAGGCTGATAAGAGATGGGGTGTGACAAGGCCTGCTTTGTTCCTATAGATGTCCTCTATAGATTTCTCTATAGATGCCCTCAGAGGGTCCAACTCCTCCTGCATCCTCCTCTGATGGAGTCTGAGGATGAGCCTGGCTATCTTCCAGAATGCGCTGTTGGACTTGCATAGCTGTGTAAAGCATCTCTCGATGACTTTTGATCCCTGCTACCCATTATCTCTAGCTCGGGGCCCAAGCCAGGATTAAAATAGGACAGGAAAACCGTCTTCATGGCCTGTTCAAGTTTTACAAGGTGTTTCTGCTCTGTTGAGTTTTATTAAAAGCAGCATGGATACACATGGGTATCTCACCCTCTGCCCGGAAGCTGCCAGCAGTCCACTGCTGTCTCTCGGCCACGTCTCACTGTTTGAGGGGTTACTGCTTCCTTCCTGGGGCCACGCTGCATGGGGCTAGCTGAAGTCTAGGGTGGGAAACAGTACGGTGGGCCATGGCTCCCTGGAGCAGGCAGGGTCAGGAGCCACATGTAATGACTGCTGGAGCTGTGTGTGTTGGGGTTGGGGGATGGAGATGACCGCCTCAGCCTGCCTGGGAGGAGGCCCAAGGGAGTATGAAAGACTTTGGTGTGCTGGGAAATGAGATCAGCTGCTGAGCGCTGTAGTAAAAGAGGCCAGGCTGTCTCCACAGTTTCCTGATTTTATTTTGGTTCCAGAAGCTCTTACCTGGAATTACAGTGCATTATTGGGGTTTTTTTCTGGCCAAAGCAAGTCCAGAGCTGGATGCTGACTTCTGCTAGGTTTCCTGTCTTCCTGGTTCTAATAAAGCTGAGAAACCATTGGGATTTATAAAACAGAGATAAAGGAAACATGCTTGGTATCATAAATAGGGATGGGAATAAGAACAGACCCGGAGGATCTTCTCTGGCCCACCAGGAAGAGTTGAAGCAGCAAAGGATTGCACACATTTGCAGTGTGGAGGGGGATACCAGTAACAAGGAAAAGCATAGGGTGATTCCCCTTAACTAGGGACTTATAATATGATTGTGGCCATCACAGCATGGAAGCCTAGATCTGTGAATGACTGCAGTTGAGTCTCTCCAGCAAGTAAGATCAAATCTACTTTGCTAAAACCCAGATTGATCCTGTAGGAACTGCCACGACCAGTCCTTCAGCCATTCATTCGATCACCACTGTGGAGTGGGCGGGAGGGGAGCCGAGAAGAATCTGCGGGCTGGCCAGCATCGGCTAGGGCAAACCGTTGCCAGATGTTGTTGCTTGAGTGGGCCGATGGTGATTAAGTGAAGATAGCGGGCTCTTCCCTGTAGAAGTTTTCAATTCGAATCATTAAGAGTATTTTGAGGGAAATGATGCCTCGCAAGTAGGCAGGTGTGCCAAGAGGCTTCTGGATGAGGAAAGAAGATAAGCCTGGAAAAATGGCTTCTAAGAAGAGTAGGAGGATCGGAGGATGAGAAGCTGAAATAGGATGGATCCAGGGCCCCTGGGGGACAGTTCAAGATCCTGTTATAAGTTCTTTGGGTCCTGAGTCGTCCTGCAGTTTCCCAGGCACGCCACCATTCTAACCAGTTACAGGGCTCTGGAGAAGCACAAGTTCTCCACAAGCCTCACTGGAGCTGAAAGGCATGCAGTCCTCTGAGGCCACTGTTCGTCCAATGCCCGCGCTGTCCTGATGATACAGGGTGTTGACCTTTCCTCTCCATACTCTTCCTGTGTGGCTGGTCCTGCCGATTCAGCTTCTACTAGGCAGTGACAGGCTGGAGAAAGTCTGAGAAAGGGCCCTGGGGATTATGTCATGTGAAGAAGAGAGGACTTTGGGCAGAGATGTGGAAAAGAAAGACTGGGGGGCTATGCTTCGCCTTTGGCATGCTGGAGCATCATTCATAGAGAACTGAACTGGGCTCTGCCTCTACAGGGCAGATGCTGGACTAAAGAACTGATCTTTGTAGAGGTCGGTCTGAGCTTTCTAATTGACAACAGTCTTGCTACAATGTGTCTCTTTACCAAGTGCTGAGCCCCTTGACAAATAGAGAAAGCGCACAAGCCAGGTGCTCCACGTGAAATGCTGCAGAAGAGGTCTCTGAGATCTCTGGGGTCCTGAGCTCTCCCACCCCCCACCTAATGCTCTATTCCAGTGCTTTTTTCTGGGAAACAAGGTCTTGTCTGACCATTGACCTGCCTAAAGGGGGAAATGGAGTTTGTTGACTGTTGCTTTTTAAAACTGAGTTTCGAAGCAGGCAAAAAGCAAATCTATTTTCAGAGCAGCACATGCCAGCACAATTTATATCAAAACTCCCATCTGCTCCCCTGAAAGGCAATGATGTGGACCAAGCATTTGGTGAGCCAGCAACAGGCTTACTCGTTGAAGAATGGCTTCTCCACAAGGATGCCCAATTAGACCCCTAAATCTAATAGGGGTCTTTAGATGACGTCCCCGCTGTGGTAGTCACCACGATCAAATCACAACTGCCCTCCAAACCCCCAACTTAAAGACAGAGTACTGCACTTTAAAAAGTCTCACTACAATCGAGATGTGAAAAACACCACCTTTGTTAACAGAACCTGCACTAGCAACAAGTGTCAAAAGGCAAATTCCTTATAGTCAGCCACATAAGGTGATCCACTGTGAGAGAGGAATCTTCAGACTTCCATGGGTTGACACAGTAAAAGGAGATTGATTGTCGATGGCATGGCCTGAAATGGGTCAGCGGAAGCCCTGCTCTGTCAGAACATTCAGGGACCCAGACTTGGACACAATATCGGTCATGTTGCCTTCACTCCATCAGTGTAAACAATTCTTAAGGCTTCTGTGAGATGACAGGGGCCTGGAGGATGAGCTGCTCATGAAAGGAGACCTCAGATGTTGGCAAATACGGGAAGCCTGAGTCCTAGGATACAGAAGATAAGCTTTGCCTGCGTCTCAAGAGACGGCTTCCATTAGTCTCTTGGGAACTTCAAGCTGGAGGTCAGGCTGGTACAAGGGCCTTGTGCAGAGGCTGTGGGTGATGTGAGCTTTGAAGATGCTCTAACACCTTGGTCCCTGAGGAGAGTGCAGCTTTGGAGAGAGACATTTTTTGGGGGCTACTTGGTAAATGGATAAACGGAATACATTTCTGAGAGAAGTTAATATAAAGATAGTTAGCAGTCTGTTACTGATAGTTCGGAAAAGACTAATTAGAAGAAGGAAAGTATGGAGATTGCAGACAGTCGTGGGAAGAAAGCTCGGGGCCGGGAGCCAAGTAAGCGATTGCTTTTCTGCGTGCCTGGTAAAGTTGCCAGGAATGTGTACATCCTAGTGGTTTGACCCTGGTGCTGAGCCCATTCCGGTTACTCTGATGAAACACCATGAGCCAAAAGCAGCTCATATAAGAAAGAGTTTATTTGGGTTTACTGCTCTAGACGGTTAAGAGTCCATCATGACTGGGAGGCATGGCAGCAAGTAGTGAGTGGGCGCGAAGAAGAAGCTGAGAGCTCACATCTTCAAGGGCAAGCAGGAAACGGTGAACTGGAAGGAGGGAAGGCTTTTAAGTCTTGGTGCCCATGCCCACTGAAATCCTTCTTCCAGGGAGGCTACATCACCTACACACTTTGTCAAACAGTGCTACCTGCTGGGGACTAAGTATCTCATGCCTCACACTGTAGAGGACATTCCTCATTCAAACACCCCCCCCCACACCCATCCATTTCCTTATCTCCTCTAGGAGTTAAGAGCTGTCACATCAAGCCCCAAGGCATTTCACTGGCAAGTCAAATCCGACTGTGAGGTGGGGTCCAAGACTTTGTCTTTGTTATTATTGAGCCTTCTAAGAGCAAGCTGATGTCCATTAAGCTCCTCCGTAGAGATATCAGGTGTAACAAGCAGCACAGGAAAGCAGCTGAAAGACAAGGGGGATGTTTGCTAACACTCCTCCTGCAAAGATGCACTTTGCACCCCCAGACTCTGCTTATTTCCTCACGCGGGTTCTCAGCTCTGTATCTTGAGGTTAAAATAATGTAGGTGGTAGAATGGACAGGTGACTGACTGATTCGTGAGAGGTGAACAGCCACACAGACATGACCGTGGGTGAGATACCGCCACCCTCATTCCACACTTAGACTGTCAAGCATCCAGTTGTTCCTGGTTCTTTGGGCTACAAACAAACCTTTTGTCTCTGTCCTTGGAACATTGTCTGTATAATTTAAAAATCCACAGGTGTAATCCATGTTCCCAGGTATACAGGTTGAGCACAGTGGAATCTTAACTGGGGGTATGGGGGCTGGGACTGAAGACTTCATGGTGTCCAGGAGGCCATTCTTTAAATATTCATCCCCACCAGGTTCATTACATGATTTGCTTCTTGTCCCCACAGAGCTCTTTTGTTTTGTTTTTCTTTTCCGTTCCCTTTCTTCTCTCCTCTTGGGGAATGTTGTGGGCAGATCACAGTGCTTCACTTTGTAGGCCTAACCAACAGTGGTTCATCAAAGTGTGTTTGTAAGTGACTGATGAAATCCATCCAGTCTCAAATGTCATCTGGCCGCGGATCCCTGTGACCTATGCACTACTCAGGGGAAAGAATTGCTGGCAATTGACCTGTGGCACAGTGCTTGTTCATTCCTTGGGACTTTTGCTTGTTTTTCTTAAATTACGTATGCTGGTCTATGTTGCAGATAGAGGGTACAGGCACGGTGAATAGGATTCTGAAATGTTCACTTAGATACTGAGGTCTCAGACTCTCTCTCTCTCTCTCTCTCTCTCTCTCTCTCTCTCTCTCTCTCTCTCAGCTGTTGATATGTGTGCTTCCCCACATACCATCATTCTCAGTGTCAGGATAAGAACTAGCCATTTAGCATCTCTAAAATTAGTCCAAAAACAAAACAAAAACAAAACAAAACAAAAACCCAATGAGAAGTCTTCAGTGGTGCTCAGTTCCAAGAGGCCTTCTTGGCAATTATATAAAAGAAAGACAGCTTATCTCTACCTATCTATCTATCTATCTATCTATCTATCTATCTATCTATCTATCTATCTATCTATCTATCTATCTATCTGGAGTACTAAGAGTGGAAGAACCCAAAGGGATCGCAAGCAAGCAAGGTAAGAGCTCTGTGGAGTGACATTGCCAACTTGCGAACTTACTTTTACTCCTGTGTCACGAGTTTTTTTCCTTTATTTCATTCTACTTTATTTTTTTTATGTGTATATGCACGTGTCTGTGTGTATGTGCCAATATGAGTGTCTCCACACCTGTGTGTGCAGACGCCTACAGAATCCAGGAGAGGGTGTCCGAAGAACCCTTGGAACTGGTGTTACAGGACTTTGTGAGCCACTTGACACAGGTCCTAGGATCTGAGCTCTGGTCCTCACGATGGACCAGGAAATGCTCTTGGATGTGGAGTCATCTCTCCAGCCCATCACTTGACTTTTGACTCACTATTCTCTATTGTTTAACAACTACAGAGGAGTCCTTCGGCTCTTGGGGTTAAGTGATACATCATTAGATGCCCTATATGGATCATCTCAGATGCTGGCAACAACCCTGAGAGATAGGCACCCTTGTTTCTGCAGTTCACAGAGGAGGAAAACAGGGGCCTTCAAAGTGAGGTAGAGTCTAGGACTCGGTGGTAGGATTGGTCTGAACTTCACTTTCTTATATCAATGTGTTTCAACATGGACATCGCTGAACACCCTTCCCAGGGTGGTTAGCCCTCCTGTGCACAGCTATAGGTCCTATTTATACAGACCTGATCTCAAAGCTTGCCTCCGCTCTCATTAGCAGTACCATCCTAGAGAAATAATCCTATTTTTCTATTTTCCCAGCCACTGTGGTTCCATTTTACTCAAACACTTCTGGCGCCACATGTGTGGAGTTCCCGCACCAAAAATCAATCCTTCAGCTGTCCAGATACCAACTAGGTATCTAGTGATTCAATTGGATTCTGACACTAACTGCCTGGAGTTAGTGTCACTGACCAACTGGCTATAAATTAGTGGCTCGCACAACCGCTTCCCCAGGTTCGATAATCTGCCATGGTAATGGCTCCCAGACCGGGGAAGACATTTTCCTTGCATTTAGTGACTTATCGCGAAGGATTCAGATAACTACCTATGTGCAATGGTGCTCAGGCACTGTCTAGAGCGGTGGTTCTCAACCTTTAATAAAGTTCCTCATGCTATCGTGACCCCCAGCCATAGAACTATTAAGTTGCTACTTCATAACTGCACTTTTCCTACTGTTGTGAATCATAATGCAGATATCTCTGTTTCCCAATGGGCTCCAGTGAGCCCTGTGAAAGGGTCATTCGAAGCCCAGGGGGGTCACAACCTACAGGTTGAGAACCACTGACTAGAAATACCCTTGATGAAGGAACTTCTGCCCTAGATTTAGAAAGTGCCACTCTCCTGTCGCCAACCTGTAGTCTTCTCAAGACCCGTAGTTTAGGGTGTCTTATAGGGGCCTCGTTAAATGGACATGATTGATTAAATAATTATTGGTCAGCCCATTGACTCATTCTCAAAGCTGCCTTCCTTCCCTGGGGTCGCAGGGTCAAGATGTAAGTAAGTGTCCACCCTGTAATCACTTGACTGTCAAATAGTTCCTGTCCAGGAGCTCTCAGATGGGCCCTCCTGGGTGGAAGTTTGGGTACAGCTGAACTGGCTTGCTATGGACCCCAGAATATGCTCCTCTGTCCCTTATCACTCAGAAAACCCCAAGGGTTCCTGAAGCCATGTGCCAAGGCCCAGGACAAAGTGAGCTATAAGTGTGTGGCGGTGCCACTGAGCTCACAGATGGGCTGTGAGCCTTAGACAAGTAATCTGCAGGATGGGCCTAGTACAGTTCCCAGTGTTTATCCCTCTTCCCCTAGGGTGTCCATTCGCAGACTCTGTGATCAAGGAATATCTCTGTGTGACCAGACGCCATGCTAGATGCAATTTCCTAGGTAACTGAGGGTTAATTACAAATCTCGTCTGTTCCAACCCTTCTTTAAAAATCCTTAGGAAATGTCAGAATTCATTTTTCTTACACACCGTGAGCATGATTTAATCTTCTGCTTGTTCTGAACACCACGTCTTGCTACCCGGGGCTGCATCGGAGCCAGGGAGGCTGCAGAGTATAGAGGAAGACATGCAAATCCAGTTCAATAGTTAATTTGAAATGCAAAAAAATTCTGAGTAATTTACCTTTTTGCTCGGGTTTTCAATAAGTTGCCTGTATGTTTGAAGGTACAAAACTGGAAGCCAGACAAGTAAAGGCATTCTTTTCTTGTCTGCAGTTGTCCCTCCAATAGCCACTTGATAATTTACTTGAAAAACAGTCACTCAAAGCCTGCTAGGTGCCAGGCAAGGACCTGGCATACCATGATAACCATGGCTGCCTTCCACATGAAGCTGCTGTCTAGTGGGGGAAGAAAAGAATTACCAGGAATTCTTGGAATTGTGAGGAGCCATAGCAAAAATCTAGGCTTGGCCTGCATCTAAGACTTGGGGCAATGACACCCAGGTAGGTAAGTCATTCCGGAAGAAAAGATACCATTCACAAATGCAGGATAGGTCAGAATCAGGTAAAGAAGGTTTATGTAGGGAGGGTTCTGGATAAGCATACCTGCTGTCGTGCAAAGTTTTAGGCCTCATGTGGTTGGGACAGAGAGTAGAGGAGGAGGAGGAGGAGCATAGAGAAAGAAGAGAGGGAAGTCATAGCTTAAGCTGATTGCCTAGGAGAACTATATAGCTCCAGTCATTCACTCTTTCAGTGGACATTTTATTTGGCACCAGGAATGCTGGAGGTACCAACTATTAGGTGCCTCATATATACAATAAACAGGTTATAGCCATGGACATTGAGATCCACACAGCCAGATGGAGGAGACAACCCTGGGCCTATATAGTCAGATGGAGGAGGCAGTCCTAAAAGGTTAGTCCAAGCAAAGCAAAGGTGAGAGGAAGAGAACACAGAGAGAGACAAGAGTCTATCTTGTTAGGCTGCATCCTGAGTGTCCAGTCTTCATGCTCCTGGCAGGAAGCAGATAGTCAATGAACAGCAGGTGACTGATGGCCTGAATCAAGAGAATCTGCCTCCTTTTCCCCCACTTGCCAGCTATTCCTGCCATTTTCTTTAGTCTGGATTGTAGATCTCTTTGAAAACATCTCTGTCTCATCACAAAGCAAGTGAATCTTCTGACAGAGTGTCCTGGAAACTGGTATGGTCCAGATGCGATTTGACCTTCCTGTCACAGAGCTTGCAGCATAATGTAGACGACAAGCATTAAATAACTAGCCACACAAATAATTATGTGTCATAATTTAAAATGATGGCATGTAAATACAAGATGTGTGAGATGATGTCGGGGGACATGAAGGGACCCAGGAAGACTCTCTTGGGAAATTGATATTTGAACGAGGAGCAGCACAGAGGGTGGGGCACACGCGGCACACCAAGAAGGATGTCTCGGATATTCAGAGAGAAGGTAACTACATAGGCTACACCGGCTCTGAGGTCGGCATGGAGCACAATATGTCAAGTATGGCTGGGCCACAGAGATTAGCTGAGAAGGCTGGAGGGAGTCCAGAATCCTGAGAGGTGTCTGTCACTTTAGAGATGTTCATCTCATGACAGAAGAGAAATTGGGAGCCATCAAAAGGTTTTTAAATGGGGGAGAAATGTGATCAGATTACACTGGCTTTCTGTGAGGAGAATTTTCGATGAGTAGTAGGAAAGCAAGAAGGGACACGGGTACGCATCCATGCATACATACATACATACATACATACATGCACACATGTACATACACATATATCCATGTATACATCCATGTACACACATAAATGCATACATACATATACTAATATACATGTATGTGCACATGCATGCATACACATACATATCATACCCGTGCATACTTCCACATGCATGTGCATACATATGTACGTGAATATACACATACACACATACATAAACACATGTATGCATATGTATACACATACATGCATAAATATACACACACGTGCGCACGCGTGCACATACGTCCTCCAATGGCTATCAAAACCCTGTGCATAAGCAGCTTCATCAACAGGAATCAGATACAATTATAAAGTGACAGATGACTACCACATTATTTCTTCCAATCTTTCTGAAATGACCCCTCCTCCATTAAGATGGGACCTAGAAATGTGCTTTGTCTACCATATTCTGTGAAATGACAGGCACAGTACTTCTCTTGAGACTAGTATTCTCTAGACAGGATGTGTGTCAGCAAATAATTTACTAGATTCTATTCTTTAAGAGGACTTGGGGGCACACAGTGGGGCAAGAATGGAATCCACCCTCTGTCAGCCTTTGGCTCGACAGCCAACATTACCACATACTCAGTCCGGCCTGGGAGCTCTCCTTTGGACAGTGAAGTTAGTTCTTATCTCAAATCCCCCATTAATGATGAGCTGTTAAATTACATTGTTCATGCTATCCGCAGAGAGAGTGACGTGCTGGCCTGAGGCCTCATTGTGGATTCCCTGACGCCCGTCAACCCACTCTGTCCTAATGGCTTAGAGAGGAAACATTGCCACTTGGGAAAATACCCACGAGGCTGCCACTTCCTCTTCTCAGGGGGTCTCCAGTTTCAGAAACAGAACTGTTCTGGCCGCAACAGTGGCCTTGGAGGGTAAGAGCATACCTAGGGGGAGCTACCTCCGCGGTATCTGTGCTTTCCCCCTCCTCATCTCCCAAGGGGCCCCTCAGGAATGCTAATGGGTTGAGGAAAGGCTGGCTGGGGGGGCTGGGCTCCGTTCCTTTTGCCCCTGTTCATTGTCTGAACTTTCCAAGGCTCTGATCTGGTTTCTGTGGGAAGTCTGGACAAGCTGCTGCCTTCTGGGGATTAGACCCACTGATAACAAGGGTAATTATATCTGTGGGTTTCGAGTCGCTCAGAACCAAAGGTAAACCAGCGTACAGCGGAGAGGCTCTCCTCCCCCAAGTGGGCAGGAATGGCTGGAAAGGGTGTGTGAGGCTCGAGGTCATTTGGATCTGCTGCTGTCCAGCAAACATAAGGGTTGGCATGCTGGCTAGAATGAAGGGTCGAGGAAGGGATCCTCTGCAGAAACCTGAAGGGACAGACATGACCTCATAGAAAGGGCCAAGAACTCTTAGGTCCAACTGGGTATAGGGTCCTAGATCAGTCTCCCTTTCATTGTTAGGCAGGAGAGCCATGCCTTTCCAATGGCACAACAATGAACTGTATGAAACATGTCGCCTCTCTTCTTGGCCACCAGCTCCAATGATGTGTCACAGTCCCCTTGGTTAAATGAACAGCAGAAATGAAGTGTTTTGAGAGTGAGGCATGAGTCGTAGGCATCATATTACACATGCCGTCTTCTACCTGCTGAAGACACCATGGTCTGTGTCCCACTGCCCTCGCTACATGTCCCAAGTTGAAACACCAGACCAGGTTGGCCTTCCTGTCCTGGAAGCTGGACCTTACTCTTGTTGACTTGCCCTCTCCTGTAAAACATGCCAAGAAACCACCTTGAGATGAGGGTTCCAGCCTACTCAGGTAGGTGGAGGGGTGGCGCTCACTTACGTAATTCTAGAAGTATAGTTTGACCAGTGGGGGAAAGAGACAGGCTAGTCCACCCTCAGTCCTCCTACAGCTCTGAGACGCAAGTTGACTTTGCAAGTGTCTCTTGAAGATCCTTACATGGTGAGCAAACACATCTGCTAAAGGGCCAACTGCAGATCCCCCAGCATGTGCTCGACAGTGGCCACTATAGCCAGGCATCCCGGGTAAGCCTTTGCCTTCCCTCGCCTCAGTGCCTTCTTCCTTATGTGCAGTCCCCACAGCTGTCTGACTTTAATCCCGCCCGGGCTCTGTTTTCTGATTGGTTCTGGCTAAGACTTCTAACTTTAAATCTGGACCTGCTATTTGCTAGCCGAATGAGACTATGCAAATTCCATACATCCCCCCTAAGAAATCAGTTTTCTTCTCTGTAATGTAGGCATCATGCTCTCTTTAAGATGTGAAAAATTGAGAAATTAATTCGTCTCCTAGGCTCCTTCACTGCGGCCCTCATAGTTGCTGCTTGTATCCATTAGTACTCCTTTCGCCACAGGGTCCTTTGCTCTGTCATCTGTGTCATTTGCCAGGGCCCAGTCAGCCCAGAAAGCAGGGTCAGAGGTTGCTTGGTTTAAATGAAAGTTGAGGAAAGTTTGGGTGTGTCTGCTCCCGGTGGGCAGCTCTCCAGGGCAGAGTTCGGGACATTCAGGAGTGTTTTATGCCTTTTAATGAAGTTTCCAGCCTGCCAGGAGATAGCACTGGGCTGTCGAGTGCCTTAGGGCTTTGACGACAGGAACATACACTGCATCTCAGACACTGCCCGCCTGCCCACCAGAGTTGTCAACCCTACAGAAAGTTGAGCTGTTGTTGTCTCAGGGCTCTAGGAGTCGGAGTCAGGAGGGAGAAAGAACGAGGTTGCCTTAAGGCCAGTGCCCTTCTGTCTGTCCATAGTGTTTCCTGACATGATCTCTATAGAGACCTGACTGAAGAGATGTCCCTACAGCATGGGCCTGATAAAGGTAAAGCCCTCATCATCCTAGCCTCCTGAGAACTAGGAGTGGCCTCCAAAGACCTGTGAGCCAACTCCTTTCCAAGGTTAGGCATGAAGACAGAGCAGAGGACCCAGCACCAGTGAGGCAGGCAGTCGGACTGCTGCAGGCTGGCCTGATGGAGTCCTGGGTTTCTTCTCCCTGAATCCAAAAAACCTGGGTTCCTCTCACTGTGCTATTTAGGATATCAAGCCACACCCCCACTGAGAAGGCCTACCCAAGAAGGATGTGTGCCTTCTATCCTAATCTGCTTCATTTCTCTCATTCCTCTCTCATGGCCGTGAACGGATGTGTGAGATGGGGGTTCCGAGTCTAAGCTAAGTCTAAACTGTGGAGTCTAACAGAGTGACTTAGAATGGGCGCTTATCTCACGGGCAAGTATCCAGTCACCTCTTTCCCTTGCTGTAAGAGGATGATAGGAAGGGTTCTTTCTGGACTGATTTGTAAAGCCTCTGAGAAGAATATGTCTGTGCCTTCGCTGTCCTGGATGATCCAGGGACTTCTATTCCAAGTCCACTCTGTGCAAGGATGCTGGCACACGGGTCTCCTCGAGGAGGGCACATTTTTTATTATTTAATTGACATTTCATTTTCTGGGGTCTGGGCTGTGTATATCAGTATGGGTTCTTGCAGTGAGACATGAGAGACCAGACACAGGGACCCCACCTCAACTCAGATGGGCCATTCAGAACAGAGCTCTATACAAACTACCCTGCCTCCTTTCTTCCCTTTAAGCTGGCCAAGCACCCTGACACCCAGATTCAGCAGTGGGTGAATGGTTAAAGCCAGTCTCTATAACCGGGCATGACTCAAGCTTTCCCACTAGGCCTGGTTGTCTCATTGCATGCATCAGAATGTCTGCAGTATCCTCAAAGGTGGTGCACAAAGACCAAAGGTTACCCCAGCGGTTATTCTAGTGCCAGGACACGCTGCAGGCTCTGTCTTCCAGCCCAAATGCACTTTATGCCAGGATGCTGGCACGCAGGTCTCCTCATGGACGGCACTTTTATGTAATTGACATTTGCTTTATGGAGTCTGGGTTGTGGGTACCAGTTCCATGACTTAGATTACACCCAGGGCCCAGCCGGTCCTGAGGTTCTCCATCTGTAAAATGGCACAATGCCCATTAGTTCACACTGTTAGTGCCGAATGCATCACGGATATCGAACATGTTGCCTGTGGCCTGCCATGTAGCCGGCGCTCAATAAACGACATCATTTTTTCCTTTGTTCACATAAAAATTAGTTTTTACAAGTAAAGCCTCTTTGGCAGTAAACTCGTGGTCTGCAAAAGCAGGAGAGGGAGGAGCCGGGACTACTCTGGCCTCCAAGAGTGATTGCTAAGGAAATAGAGCTGTTTAGATCCCGGCTATTTATTTGTGAAATAAGCCACCCAGGACTGTGCACAGTGTGGGGTAAGTTGGTAAAACTGTGAAATGCAATTTGTATAACATGATCTATGGATTATTAAATTCACTTAGCTCTGAGCAGGCCTGAAATTGAGCGATTACTTTGGGTTCTCCTGCCTCTCTCCTCCAGCCACGAACCTAATAAGTCACTGGAGACTTTGTCCCCGGTTTGGTCCCAGCTGGACTCTGGACTGAGGAAGGGCGTAGAGCCATGTCCGGGAGTGTAAGTGAATTGGGAGGCTCTTGAGACGTTTTCTGAGGGAGGCTTCCAGGGTCTAGGGAGGGCTGGTGGGAAAGGCAGGGGTCAGGAGACATTAGCCATGCACAGGATGCCACTCAGAGAGGGCTGGTGAGTATCGTCCACTAAAAGTGACTCCGCTCCCTAAGCAGGGATAACCACTTCCTAGTGCTGACCTATGGAGAAGGAACGGGAGAAAGAAGGAACATAAGGGAGGGCATACACAGTGGGTGGGTGGGTGCTACTGTCATTCCACGTCTGCCTGCTGGGAGGCCGTGCGCACATCTAAGACGAGGATTGGACATGTGTCTTCCATGTCCCCAATGCCCGGTCCAGAACAGGACCATGGCTGAGATAGAATTGAAGACTGAAAAAGTCCCCTCCTTTCTCCTACAGATGTCTGCCCTGCATCTTCAGTTGTACTTTGTTTTGTGAACTACCCAGACAGCGTAGCGAAGGGCATCGGAGAGCCTCTATCCCCTTCTCCAAAGAAGTGCATGGAAGGAGATGTGGCCCTCAAAATGGCACCATTTCCAGCTACCCACTGGAGCTTCATGAAAACAAACACAGCCGCCAATTGCTGGCAGGGAGGAGGGAGGGGGGCATTCTCAGGGGATGGAACTGGTTGGGACAGGGAGCTGAGAAGACAGCAGCTTGTTGGAGCTGTAGGTCCGGCAGGAACAGGGCAGAGAGGTTTTGTAGAGTCTCTTCTGAATTCTCACAGCATCATCCAGCACCTGGTTTCCCATGCAGAAGGGCAGCTGGAGTCCCCATCAGCATCCTACAGAGCTGGCACCTATCCCCTTCCCCTGTCGCTCAGCATCTAAGACCAAAGTCATGGCCTAAAGGAAACCATTCTATAGCGGGAAGCTAGCTCAGTCCGTCCTTCTCCAGCCAGAGGGGCTCAGGCAAATGGAGAGTGTTAAGCCCTGAAGTCATTTGTTATGTCCTGTAGCATAAATGGCAAAAGAAAAAAAAAAAAAAAAGAAAAAAGAAAGAAAAAAAACCTCTCCTAATCCACTAATGGCTTCCTCAAACAGTGCATAATTCAGAACCTTTGCTATTTCCCAGCTGACAAAACGCTCTGTTAATAAAAACATCTGAAACCAGCCCATTCCCGCTTTTGTTTTGACTTAGGAATTAACGTCTGGTCTCCCGAGTTTCGAGTTAACGAGATTTCCCTGCATATGACATGCAGCTCCATTCCTCACAACTAAATCAAGCATTGGCTCCGCTTCGGCAGTGTGGATGCAGGCAGGGGTGTGGCCACGGGACAGATGTCCTCAAGAGACATGGATTCTCCCTTCTCAGGTCCCTGTGGGACCATGCGGGCAACCACACCTCATGCAGGTGATGGTGGCTGTAATAGGCTCAGCAGGGTGGAGGTTTGGAGTCTAGTTCAAACAGGTTGAAGGTCTGTGACAGGAGCAGTCGTTGTCACTGAGTAAGGTCTTCTTAGTCTCCATTATGTGAACAGACATCACAGTTTCACATCTCCCTTGGTTAACTCAGCCCTGGTGCACAGAGCACACAAGGAGCTAACAGGACAAAGAGATGCTACTCTAGCTGCCCCTTATTCCTGACTGATCCCTCTGTCTCCCTCTGCTCCAGAAGGACCAAGTAACAAGGGCTTACTCTGTAGCCTAGGCTGATCTCCATCTCCAGATCCTCCTGCCTCAACCTGCCAGGTACTGGGATTATGGGGGGGGGCCAGCAAGCCCTATTCCTAATCAGAGTGTGAGTCCAGAGATGGGCTGTAACTTCTGGTTCACACTATTAGAGCTCAGCTGCTTACTGCATTAACGCCAGTCCAAATTTGGAGAGCATCCACCAGGTTTGTTCCCAGCCATCAGGGTTCCCTCTTTTTCATGTGAGTGGCATTCACAGGTCTTCAGAATAAATCAAGTGACAAAGAGAGGCAAAGTAAGATGTCGGGCAACCAGCATGGGGCTGGGGTATAAGAAAACCTCTGGGAGTGGAGGCGTGAGTAAAAAACCTCAAAGAGGGCTATGGGTAGGTCTCTAGCAGCATTGTGGTGTGCCCTGAAATTTTAGGTTAACTCAGGGAAACTGATATTCCAGTGGTGTGCTGTACAAATATTGTCAGGACCCCCTCTATGCTAATGCCCTCCTGAATGTGGATATCAAACCTGACATCTCTGGGCATCCCCAGGAACAGCCTGTATCACCCTGACCTGAAATGTGTGTTATCTATGGGAAACCTTAGGCCTTATCTGAACTGAGAATCAGCCATGCAGATCCCACCAAAGCTTTCTGGGAATTGTCACTCAGTCCAAAAAGCCCTGAACTTGAGCAGAGCCCAGATAGGAGCCCTGCCTTCCCCACCTCCAGCCCTTGGGCTCTTAGAGAGGCCTCTTCCCAGATCTACCAGGGGGACCTAGCTGAATACCTGCCTGTCATTCCCTGATTGTCATGGTCACATTACTCCCTCATATTGGAGTGACATACTCCCAAAGTGGCATGAATCCTCACTGGGTGTCTCGAGCCACCAGGGACTCAGAAAGCCATCTGACCAGCCTGGAAGCAGAAGCTGGAGCTTCGTGCACCCTCAGATCCCTGCAGAGCTCTCTTCTTCTCTCTTCTCCTTTCAGCCTCCCATCTAAATCCTTTACTAAGAAACTCTTTACCCTTTTAAGAACCTGGCATACATTATATCCCCGGCTCAAAGCCTCAGCCAGTCTTTCAGAAAAGGCAAGCGAGAGTCCATAGACAGCCATCGGTTGACTTCCCATCACCATTGTGCCTTAATTGAACTTATTTATGTGAGGCAAGACCGCTGCCGTTGGTTTTCATTATTAACTGCTCATCCACTTAGGCCTGTGAACGGCCTTCTTGGGCAGTTTTGGATGTGATTATCTGCTACTGCCCGGGACACCGATTCTTTTCATGGAATATGAGGAATAGAAGAAAATAGGAGTGTTGGACTCTGGTTGAGCATCTAGAAATGAATCTCCCTGGCTCCCTCAGCATTGCCATTCAGAACGCCAAGAGCTAAGAGCTGGATCCCACTGTTGCAGAATTCAAAACAAAGCCGGAAGGAGGGGTTGCCTTTCCAGCTGTGCTTGAACAGCTTGGGGATGATGCAGTAGCCCGGAGCAGTGGCTATCTGCAGAAGAAAAGCAATCTGTCTGGACCCTAAGGATAACAGGCAAAGCCAGCTGCAAACATCTGCCAGCATGCTGACTGAGGAAGCAGAACTCAGGTGAGCTCTGAGCCCATAAGCTGTTCAGCTGCTATCAAAGGAGGCTGGCTGCGGGTGCAGGCGTCCACCTGAGGAGTGGATGTTAGCAGTAGCTGTCCTGTTCTGGGCCCTGGGCTTGGCATCCTAGACTGGGGGGGATGGGGCTTAATGTCAGCTGCCTTGTTCCTCTACAGCTATCCCCACTCTGTTTTTTTTTTTTTTTTTTTTTTTTTTTTTTCGGAGCTGGGGACCGAACCCGGGGCCTTGCGCTTCCCAGGCAAGCGCCTACCACTGAGCCAAATCCCCAACCCCGCTATCCCCACTCTGAACTTTGCTCACCATGTGTCCAGCATACGTGTGGAGTTGGTATTAAAAATAGACTTCCACATTTGATCACAAGCCAGGCCGGTGACAGACACAGACCACGGACAATGATCCGGAATTGATGGTGCACATAACCAACAGAAAAAGAGGCAGGTGAAAGAGAAATTAATTTGAAGAGAAGCCAGACAGAGGGGAGATAGAAGGAGAGGGGCTGATATCCTAACAGAGAGTAGCCTGTACATGGGTCCTGACATAGGGCAAACCTTAGTACCTTCAAAGAACAAATGAAAGACCTGTGGATCCAAAGTGGGTTTCTAGGCTGGCAGCACTATTAGAACACAAGAACAGCCTAGAAGCGGGCATGCTTAGGTCTACCCTTGGCTTACTGAGTCAGACTCTTCATGTGGGATCAGGCTTTGAAGACCACTGCACTTTCTCTAATTTGCCTGAGAAGAGTTAGAGAGCCAAGGGAAGCCAGCAGAGCAGCAATAACAAGTTTGAATTGATTGGTGTGTGTGTGTGTGTGTGTGTGTGTGTGTGTGTGTGTGTACACGGGTGGCGGCATGTATGTGCACATGTATGTGTGTTTGTGTATATGTGCACATGTGGGGGACATGTGTGTGTATGTGCACATGTGGGGGGCATGTATGTGTATGTGCACATGTGGGGGACATGTGTGTGCTTGTGTATATGTATGTGTGTGCATGTATGTTTATGTGTGTGTGTTTGTGCACATGTGGGGAGTGTGTGTGTGTACACATGGGTGGAGCATGTATGTGCACATGTATGTATGTTTGTATGTGTATGTGCACATGTGGGGGACATGTGTGTGCTTGTGTGTGTATGTGTGTGCATGTATGTTTGTGTGTGTGTGTGCACATGTGGGGAGTGTGTGTGTGTGTGTGTGTGTGTGTGTGTGTGTGTGTGTGAAAGTCCCAGGGATCCTCCTGTCTCTGCTTTCCTAGTGTTGAGATTACAGGCATGGGTCATCATGTCAAGCTTCATATATGCATTGGGACTCAAGATCAGGTATTCATGCTTATCTGTATGCCAACTACTCTACTGGCTAAGCCACCTCCTCAGCACGGTTAGCATTGTGGTGCAATTGGAAAGCACTTACACACCGTGATACAGTTTCTACTTTAAAAATATTTATAGCCACTACTTGGAGTGAAGATATCGTGTGCCACGGAAGGGCAAAGGCCAGCTGGGGCTCAGTCACCTCCCTAGCCCTCTTGACCCTCCGTGGGTGTGCAGTAAACTTGAAATCTTTTGAGCATGTGTCTCTTGTACTATGAGCATATCCCACCCCCTGCATCTCTTCTGTTCATCTCAATCGTTCCCCCAGACACTTTCATTTTTATATACCACGCATGCCTTCTTATATTATAAAATTATAATTATAAAATATTATAAAAGTACAAAATATTAGAAGCACGAATGAGAGAAAACATGGCACCTGTCCTCCTAAGACTGGCTTGATTTGCTTAATAAGATTCTCCTCAGTTGCTTCCGTGTTCCTATAAACAGGGTAACTTCATTCTTCTTCAGGGATGAAAATACTCGCTGTATGTATGCACCACATTCTATACATATGTACCCCACTCTCCTTATCCAGTGCCCTGCTAATGGACAGTAGCTTGGCTCCGTAATGTGAGTGTCCTGCATTATATGCAGGAAATGTCGATGCGCAAGTATCTGTGTGGCCTGTTGACCTGGATCCCAGAAGCGCTATAGCGGGGTCATCGGACAGCTCTATGCCGGTTGTTTGTTTGTTCCACAGTGGCTGGAGTCATTCACGTTCCTGCCAGCAGTGTACAGTGGCTCCTTTCTGCCCTCATCACTGACAGTGTTTGTGGCTACCATTTTGATGACTGCTACTCTGACTGAGGCGAGGCGGGATCTCAGTGTGTTTTGGTCTGGATTTATCTGACAGCAAGGGAGGTAGAACATCTTCTCACGTGTTTGTTTGTTGATCGTTTGTATTTCGTCTTTGCACCCATTTGTTTTCCTTTAATTTTTAACTTTTTCCGGTAATCCTGGGGATCTAACTCAGACTCTCGCACATGTGAGACCAAGCATTTTGCCACTCAACTGCACATCTGGCCTAGGTCAATATGGCTTGGTAGAAGAACCACAGTTCAGAGCATTTGGGGATGCCCCGGCACTCTGTGAATTTCATTCATAGCGACTGTCAGCATTCTGTACAGTCCCGAGAATGATTCGTGCTCCCCAGGCTCTCTTTGGAGTGATTATGAAGTCCCACAGGTAAAACAAGTAATGGTGAGTAGCCAATAGAGAGAGGCGGCAGGTGGACACGGTGATGGCTAACCATGGGTGTCAGCTTTGACACCTGGGAGGAGGGGACCTCAACTGATAAATTGTCTTTATCGTATTGACCTGTGGGCGTGCTATGGGGTATTTTCTTGATTGTCAATTGAGTAAGAAAGACTGCAGAAGGTGCCATCCCAAGGCAGGAAGCCTAGGCTATAAAAGAGAGGAGGAGGCAGCAAGCAGTATTATTAAGAAGTGGCTTCTGCCCTAGGTTTTCTCCTTGAGTTCCTGTTTAACCATCCCTTGACGGTGGACCATAACCTTTTACATAAAGCAAATATTTTCCTCCCCAATTCGCTTTTGGTCTTGATGTTACCCTAGCCACAGAAAGCAAGCTAGAACAGATATCAAAACATCATCAAAGCAGGGGTCCAGAACATCCATAAGAGAGGATTGGATTAGCCCAGTTGTGAAAGCAAACCAAAGGCAAAGGTTGACTGTGGAAGCCTGTCTGAGGCAGCCGGCTGGAGTTCTCCCTCAAGAGTCCTGGGCAGAGCAGGGCTGAGTGTTTCCTTAGGTGAAAGCTGCCGAGTATAAGACCAGGTAACAGCAACGAGAGATATCGGTTATCATCAAACTGGTGCTTATGACCAGCGGAAAGCCAGCTAGGGAGGCTGAGGCATTGACGGAGTTCCTGAGAGCTCCCCATTGATGAGCTTCTGGCTTGCTGTTCCCACTAGAGGTATTTCTGTACTTTGGAATAAACAATAACTTCAGTTAGAAACCATTCACCTTCTTGCTGTTCTGGAGGAGGTACCATGGTGTTTTTTAATACTATCAGCGTGGGGTTGTTCGGTTTTCTTTTCTTTTCTTTTCCTTTTTTAGTAAGGGCGATAGCTTGTCCTAGGACAGTGAGTGTTGGAGGCAAGACAAGCCTTCCTCTCTCCCAGAGTCTGCTTCATCAAGCACAGATAGCACCTGATAATTTAGTAATATGACATACACCACACTTAAATATTAAATGAACTGGGCATAATGATTGAGGTCTCTCATGCTCTTCTCTAACTTCTCCGAGGCACCAAGTGCAACGCCCAGCCTCACGTGGCCTCAGGGAATATACTCAGTTAAAGGGACAGTGGAGTTCAACCCTAGCATCAGGGTGAGTGGGCTCTGTTGCCACTGTGGCTTACAGAAGATGAACCAGGACAAGAGTGAGAAAGCTGTCTTGGCACCTCGAGTCTGGAATCCTATCCTACTCTCTCCAGGACTCAGGTTACCCTTCTTCTTGCGTCTTGTTACCTTTGTGCTATTTAAGAAGATCTGTCAGTGGGACTCCAGGGTAATGTCTGCATCAGGAGACAGTCCCTTTGTGTATTTCACCGGAGCCCATTATATCAGAAGGCCAGTAGAGTTTGGCCAGCTCAGTTGCCATGGTATTTGACCTATAGAAGGCAGAGCATCCTTCCAGGCTGACTGAAGCCTGAGTGTGCATATTCATTGCGGGGCTGGCCCTGGAGAGGGGGAGGGAAGGAAGCCAAGTCAGGTAGCCGTGGCTGCTGGCTGTGTCTGCACCTCAGAGTCTATGACCCTGAGCATGGGGTCCTGTGTGCAGGACACATTCCTTTCCTCTCTTCCTCCCAATCAGGTGAGAATTCAGCTCTGGGGAAAAAAATCACAGGGCTTGGGTTTTGCAGCTGGCAAGAGATGAGTCAAAGGGCGTCCACTAAAGGGCACCGGGGCTGTCCTGGTTACGCCTGGGGTGCTCCCTCGCGCCATCTTCAGGTGTAGCAGGCATCTGAGGAGCACTACTGTGAGCCAGGCCACATGCTAGGTCTACACACCGTTTCCTTACTCCCTGAGCAGTCTCTGAGACCGGGATAATGACTGATCACCCTGGAAAGCCTTTGTGTGGAAGAGCAGAAAAGCAGCCCTGATGGACAGAGCCACCAAAGCTTGGGAGCAAACAGACGCCACGTCCAGCTTCCCAGGTGGCAGGGTCTCAGATGGGGCTGGAGCCTGAGTCTCCGTCTCCACAGATCACCGCCTCTGCCCCACTCCATGTTCTTCCCTAGGCTTCGTCCCCTAGGCTGGCTTAGCTGCCCTTTCCCACGGTGCATTCTACTTTATATTAAACAGGAGGGGGAGAAGTTCCAAAGCCAAGCCATCCCTTTGACCCACCATCTCCCCCCCCTTAAAGGACTCAGTTCTGAACATTTCTTTAGGTGCTTCTCAGCTGTTCGATATTCCTCAGTTGAGAATTCTTTGTTAGCTCTGTAGCTGATCTTGATATAGCTGTCTCCTGAGAGACTCTGCCAGAGCATGACAAACACAGAGGCAGATGCTTGCAGCCAATCACTGAACTGAGAACGGGGTCCCCAATGGAGGAGTTAGGGGAAGGACTGGAGGAGCTGAAGGGGTTTGCAATCCCATAAGAAGAACAACAATATCAACAAACCAGACCTCCCAGAACTTCCAGGGACTAAACCACCATCCCAAGAAAACACAGGGATGGACCTTTGGCTCCATCCACATATGTAGCAAAGGATGGCCTTGTTGGGCATCAGTGGGAGGAGAGGCCCTTGGTCCTGTCCAGGCTCAATGCCCCAGTGTAGGGGAATGTCAGGGTGGGGAGGTGGGAGGGAATGGGGGGTGGGTGAGGGAGCAGCACCCTCATAGAAGCAGGAGGAAGAAGGATGGGATAGCAGGTTTCTGGAGGAGAAACTGGGAAAGGGGATAACATTTAAAATGTAAATAAAAAATATCCAATAAAAGAAAAAAAAAAAAGGACTCAATTCTTCTCCAATGTGTCTTTAAAGAGGGGAGAGATCAGCTGACTTCCTAGCACCTTTCATTTACCTAAAAATACTCACTGAGTTTTCACTTTATACCACTCACTGTCCAAGGCTCTGGGGTTAGACAGGAAGTGAGACATGCTGTTTTCTACTCTAGGCACCAAGGGCTACAAAATCCATGAACAAACCTGAGACAAGAAGAGAAGGAAGAGACTTGCAACACTGTGAGGGGGGCGATGTTAAACACTGCTGAGAAACCAGAAGACAGAGACAGAAAGTGCCAGTGTGGCAGGCCACTTCTGGCTAGGTGCTCAAGAGACTCACACTTGGAAGGGACTTGGAGGCCAGAGAGAGCCTGCTATGAAGGCCTGAGGGTAGTATGTAAATTAGAAGCAATAGCAAGTAGAGTTGCTGGGAAGCAGAAGAAGCCAGCCTGCTGAGGGTAAAAGAGGGAAGGCCAGGACCACTGGGGAAAGTGACCCAGGAGAGGCAAAGCATCATCCCAGAGGCCTTGATTGGCTGTGGTGAGGGGTTCAAGCTTATGCTAATTCAGTTGCAAAGCTGAAAGACCAGTCAAGCTGGGAACAGCACCTGTGGCCTCCTATAGTGACCTGAAGGATGAACTCCAGGAGGCAGGGATAAGGGACACAAAGTCCACCCCTCCACACTCTTGTCCTCCCAGCTCCCACCTGCCATTGCAGGAGGTGCTGGCCTGGGGTGCAACAGGTCCATGAAGAGAACCTGTCACCAGTCCTGGGGCAGGACTGTCCTGGATAGGGAAGGGCAGGCCTGTGTGTGAGAAGGAATTTCACAGACCAGCTAGGGACTAGTGTTCACCCTTGGATTAGACAGTTTCGTGATCTCTGAGCAGCTTAAGGGAGGAAGGATTTAATTGGGAGTGTGGTGTCAGAGGTATCAGTCCATCGAGGCAGAAGAGTATGGTGGAACAGAGCACTTCACACCCGACGGCCAGGAAACAGGGAGAAATAACAGGAATGGGCCAGGGAGAGTATGTCCCTAAGAACCTCCCTACGAAGAAGGCCCTCCCTTCCACGAAGTTCCACCTCCTAAAGTTTTCTAAACTTCTTAAACTGACCACCTTCTGAGGACCAAACTTTCAATACACCAGGCTTGGGGGATGCTTCCTATCTAAACTTTAACAACCCCAATTAACAATCACAATGGCTTGAAGAGGGTGGGTCTCAGGGCACGGCCATGACATGCTTTACGGGTGCACTTGTAGTTACAGAAAATATAGAATTCTCCTTTCGGGGCCCTCTTGATGCTGCCCTTCCCTCTTCTGCTGCCATGCCTCTACCTGGCCCCTCTCCACATGCTGGTTGTTCTCCCTTCCAGGCCCTCTGGCTGCTGCCTATCCCTTCTCCGGCCTCTCGGCCTCATCGGTCTCTCCCCCTATGCCAGACCAGCAGCAGGCTGTTGTGTGCCAGCACCTGTGTGCTGGGCATTCTCCTCACTCGGGTCCCCAAGCCCAGCCAGATAAGAGCATCTGGGAGGCGGCAGCTCCCTTGGCTACAGGACTTGCAGTGGCCTTTTGGACAGGTGCCCAGAGCTGACAACCAGTGTGGCTCATGTCCTGTTCTGTCACCACCCAGTGACACAGCACAGGCAGCACATGGGCTGGGACAGCCAGCTGACACTGTCCCCCAGGGACCCATGCCCCTCATGTCTGAAAACGTGAGGTAGGGGTCATCTGCGAAAGATTTGGCAGCTTATTCAGGAACATGGCGTGGCTCCCTGACTCCTGCCGATCACAGTTATAGGAGCATAAATTCTGACTGCCCTGACTTCCCGTCTGGAAGATCCAAGCATCTTACCTTTAAGTTTCTTAATAAAGCCTTCATAGTCTTTACCATGACCTTCATTTTATAGGTCAGGAGGTCAAGGCACTGAGAGGCCACCATGTCCAGTCCCACTAGCTGTGAAAGGTGGAGTTGGGATTTGAGCAAAGAGTCCTGAGCATAGGGCCAAGGCAGCAATCTGTACCTAAGAACTAGCACGAAGCCCCAACTGCTCTCTGGCCAGAGGTGCCCTGCGCTTTCTAGAATGCTGCCCCACTTCCTACAAGAGGCTATTCCGGGGTGGGGGCAGGTGGCTAGAGAGCTCAGCTCTAACCATGAGATGGGCACGTGGGTTGGGGAACCACACCTAATCTACTGACCCCACCCACTACGTGACTGTGTAAGACGACACAGTAACAGACAGCACGGGGTGGCTAGTGATGAAAGACAAGGGGGCAAAGAAAGGGGAGTATTTACTGCTTGGGCCCTCAGGGACCCTCAAAAGACCAAATTTCATGTTTAAAGCAGATAAGAGCTGCCTCGGCTGTAGCTTCCAGTGCAAAGACTTCTCATTTACGCCACAGACACCAACCCAAGCTGACGGTGGCATAAAGTACTGGCTTCTGGCCAGGTTTTGTGTGGTGCTGTGGAATCAAACCCAGGGTTTTGTGTGTGCTTGGCAATCACTCCATTCAGTGAACTCCAACTGCAGACTCAAGCTTCCTTTACCTGAGGGTTGTTTTTTTTTAACCTAGAAAACAGGATAGAAATCCGAATCCACACAGGAGCGTGGCATGGAAGCCCCATTACAAAACAGTTTGTGAAGCTAATACTTAAGTGATACTAGATTCTTTCCTCTTTATTCCCCCTTTCCGTAATCCAGGGTCAGATAACAGTGTGAGGCTGTCTGAGAGAGTGCATGCTGACTTCGCAACAATACAGGGTCAAATACAGATTTGAGCATCTCTGTGCCTCGGGGCCAAGCCAGGTACTCTCTGAGCCACTCCTCTCCCCTGAAGAACTTCATTACAATGCCACTTTACCTGCTCAGCATGTGGTATATAGTGTATGCTCTCTCCCCAAAAAGAGTTACTAGAAAAATCATCATTTAAAAATGTCGTTGGGGGTCGGCAGGATGCCTCCTCAGGTTCAGGCACTGCTGCCCAGCCTGAGGACCCATTCGAGTCCTGGGAGCACACAGTTTAATGAGAGAACAAACTCCTGCAAGTTGTCCTGCACTCTGTAGCACATGCATAACCCTCTCACACACAATAGAAAGGTGAGCTGGGCGTGGTGGTACATGTCTTTAATCCCAGCACTCAGGAGGCAGAGGCAGGCAGATCTCTGGGAGTTCGAGGCCACCCTGATCTACGGAGTGAGTTACAGGTCAGCTGGGGTGGTTATACAAGAGAAACCCTGTTTCAGAGAAGGAGGAGAAGAAGGAAAAGAGGAGGAAGAGGAAGAGGAGGAGGAGGAACAGGAAAAAAGTGACTTTAAAAAAATGTTCTTTGACATACCATATAATGAATGCCTTGTTTGGCCCTCAGGGAGGCTCCCCTTATGTGGCAAGTTAGTTCCTGTCGTCCTCTTATTTTTTTCCCTAAAGGACACAGAGAGTGGAGAATTATAGCACACTGAAGACAGGCTTCAGACCTTTGGGCCCTTAGCCTTCCATGAAAGTCTGACTTCTCAGGGGGCGATGATTAGCACAGAAGCAGGATTACCGGATTCTGGTACCCTGGCTGCAATTTGTCACCAGCACTTTCCTGTGGCTGGTCTCCTTAGTGGAAAGCTACCCGTTGTCAACTGCGATGCTAAGTAAATCCTGCGAAACCGTGGCATTTACATCGGAGCTCAGCATCCCTAGGAGAGCCCCTCTTCTGGCCCACAAAGGACTCAGCCCAGACTCACTTGCCCTCCCACCGGCCTTGGTTAGCACCCCTCCAGGAGGGCTTTCCAGTGTCCTGGCTGTCATTACAGCCTCTAGGAAAGATGAACTGGAGTTAGTGCACCGGCACATGGCAAAGGGGAGGCCTGAGAATCACGGTTCACTTAGAATGACGAGCTTCAACAGCAGTAATGGTGGCAGCCTTTACCTAAGGGAAAAACCGTTTCAGAGGGGCTAACTTTTCCCCAGTCTCTAAGATTTCAAATAGTGAGGTTGGAATGACAAAGTCAATGGGCTTTCTGAAATACATTCGATATTTTACAGACACCATACTGGTCAGCCCAACTCATTCGGATTCGTGAGTTTTCACACTGGAGATGATGACCCACGAATGGGTCCTGTAATCTTTTGGATGGTGTGTCCATTATTTTCCTGCTGCTGAGATAAAACACAATGGCCAAGGTAACTCATAGAGGACAGTTTGGTTGGGCTTACGGTTCTAGAGGGCCAGGAGGAATCCATGATGTCAAAGTGGAGGTGGCAGATGGCAGGCCTGCGCCTGGAGCAGCAGGCTGGTGGCTCTCCTCTTTAACCACAGCACAAACCGTAGAGAGTGAACTAGAAATGATGAGGGTCCTTAGGCTCTCAAAGCCCCCACCTCATGGGATACCTTCCCCAGCAAAGCCACACTTCCTAAACCTGTCCAAACACCACCAGCATCTGGGGAGTGGAGTGGAAGGGGGGCACACTTAACTCAGATAACCACGGATGGGCTGAATCCGACATCTAAAAAAACATACAGATCAAAATGACGGGGAACGTAGTCAGAGAGCAAATACTACAGAGCATTCAGAGAGGCAAAAGGAAGGCATGCTACCCATTCCTAGGACTGACTCTGAGCGTAGATGTGAGTACTACTTTGAGGAAAAAAGAAACAATTTTAAAAACTGTGTGTGGGAGGGGAGTGCATGTGCGTGACCCCTGTGTAGGTCAGAAGACGGTGTTGGATCCCCTGGAGCTGAAGATGGTTATGAGCCACCTCCTATGGGTGCTGGAACCCCAAACTGAGTCCTCTGTCAGAGCAGTGAGCTCCATTAACTGCTGAGCCCTCTCTCCAGCCCCCAGCTTTGCTTCTTTTTTTAAGTCTTACACTGGGAATCATCGACAAGGTTTGAAAGCCACGGTGATAATTCATGGTTCTCAGATCCGAGTGCACAGCAGAGATACCCACCAGGCCTGTCAGAGCACAGGGGCTGACCATCCCCGGAGCTCCTGTAGAATGATAGTTACTTTC
The DNA here is from genome assembly GCF_011064425.1 of Rattus rattus. NCBI lineage: Eukaryota > Metazoa > Chordata > Mammalia > Rodentia > Muridae > Rattus > Rattus rattus. The sequence goes on along the minus strand of NC_046155.1, from coordinate 150,785,426 downwards.
TCATTGCTGTGGACAGAAACACTTAAGGGAGGAAAAGTTCAGTTTTCCTTATGGCTTGGGAAGTCCATGCTTCTTCACTCTTATGTGCCTAGGCAGACCATTGTGCTATGGGAAAGAGCAATAAAAAAAGTTTCCCTCCTGCCCTAGTAGGGGGGGGGGGGGGGGGAGGGGAGGGAGGGGGGGGGGGAGGGGGGAGGGGGGGGGGGGGGGGGGGGGGGGGGGGGGGGGGGGAGGGGGGGGGAGAGGGAGGGGGGGAGGGGGAGGGGAGGGGGGGGGGGAGAGAGGAAAAAAGGAGGCACAGAAGCTGAGACAGCTGCCACAACCCTCAAAGACATACCCCCAGGGACCTACTTCTTCCAGCCAAACCCCACCTCCTAAAGTTTGCACAGCCTCCCAACACAGTGCCACCAGCTAGAGACCAAGCACGTCACACACACACACACTCACACACACACACACACACACACACACACACACACACACACACACACACACACACACACGTAAGCCCGTGGTGGACACATTGTGCTCAAACTGTAACAGTCAATCTGCACAGGGCCCACAAGAGCTTAGGTGATCCTAACACAACCAGTCCCAGATCGCGTGGCAAACCGCTGGGCTGGTCCCCCTGCCTCATCACAGATGAGGCTGAGATTCAGAAAGGGAGACGCTCATCACCCTCCACAGCTGCTACGACTGAGAGAGCTAGGAGGCAGGCCCAATCTGTCTGACTCCAAAACTCCAAACCTCACTGTGCTTTCTTTGGTGTCTGGAATAATCTGTCTCTAATGAGTGCATCTGGCAACTATTCCTCACTGTGTATTTTGTGCAAAAAAGAAAAAAAAACCCAAAACTGCATTTTGTCTTAAAATCACATTCAGACAGAGATAAGGACAATTGGTACTTACGAGCCAAAGCCCCTTATGTTGATAATACTCTAACACTCAGGGTGCTGAGTGGGATGCGGATCAGACCACATCTGAGCTGTGTGGACTAGAGGCGGGACCAGGCAGAAGACTCCTCCACCCGGAGGTGGCTTCATTCTCCTCCCTACAGAAACCTCCATGCTCGACTGTCAGCCGGACTCTTGCTGCATGCGTGACTTGGTGTCGGGAGGACAGTAGAGCTGGGAGAAAGCCCCGGGATCTGGGCATGTGTCAGTTCTGTCCCTAGAAGGGTGGCAGTACAGGCTTCCTAAACTGGGACACTGAGGACAGAAAAGCAGTGCTTCAGGACAGACAGACCGGGCACATCCTAGGTCCAGATCCACTGTTCTGTAATCCAAAACCGTATCCAACTTTCTCAAGTCACGTATGTCACCTTTTGGGGTTTTTGGGTTTTTTTTTTTACATGTATTTGTTTGCTTGCTTATGTGTGCGTGTGCAAATACGACTTGCAAGAGTTGGTTTTCTCCTTTCACCATGTGGTTTCCAGGATTGAGCTCAGGTCTTCCTGCTTGCCAAGGAGGGCCTTTATCCACTGAGCAATCTCACAGCGGCCCAGAGGCCATCTTTCATAGAAGACTCAAAATACCTCTAATCTTTAGGAGTTTTCTGAGTATTTGGTAATACATGCAAACACTGGAGCCTGGTACTTGGTACTCGGTGTCATAGAAATTGTACTATGATGTAGGGAGCCATTCTGAGCTATGCAGTCACAAAGGATGTGGGGAGCGGGTGTGGCGGCAGTCCCAAGATGGCGCCCTGGACTGCAGCTGGGTCTCATGACTAGCACCTGACTTCCTCACACACCTGAAACTAGCCACGTCCATGTGAGAGCTGCGCAGGCGCACCATGACGCAAGATCAGGCCATGTGACGTGGACCTATGAACTGAGGTTACGCAGTCTGGACGGAGGAGGCAGAGTTGAGGGAGGATATAAGGGAGTGTGCTTGGGGGCTGGGAGGATGAAGAAAAAAAGGAAAGAGAGGAAGGGAAGAAAAGAGAGATTGCTGCTTGCATGCAGAAAGAAAGGTTCCTGAATAAACAGCTTTGAGAAGAACGTAGTGGTGTCGCTCCTTTCTGCGGGACGGAAACGGAGACGACACTGTGAGCCCATCCACTCATAGCCTTTACTAAGTACTATGGTGTTTTGGATGCCACACTGTGTGCACCAGCTCATGGCTGACTGCTCCACTGAAACACCTTGTGCGGCTCTCAGCCTATGCCTGGGACAGACCCAAAAGGTTGATCACTGTGGCTCTGTGCACCAAGCTCATTATGTTAGGTTATCATCCTTCCCTGGACAGCAGTTCAGGCAGCACTGCCGTGCATATGGAGGAAGCTAAGCCCAGTTTGCTCCCTCTTGCGTAGAGAGTGGGACCCAGAAATGGACAATTTCTTGAGTGTGTGTTCAATGCCGCAATGGGGGACAACAGAGGCCCCCTGGGAGCCGGAGGATGGCCGCCGAATTCCCTGAAAAGGCACTGATAAATAAAGCTTCCAGAAAGAGCTGAACAAACTGGAGGTCACAAGGATTAAAGGAGGAGTGGAGACCAAGAGAAAGATAGCCTAGGTTAGGAAGGAGCACAGAGATAGAAGATTCCAGAAGCAAGAGGGGGAAAGAACTTCTGAGGATTGTTGTAAGGAAGACTAGGGGGAAAGAAACAGCAAGACTTCAGGAGGAAGGGGAGACAAGATCGGGGTGTCCTTCCATGAGTGTGGCCCTGAGAACAGGCAGGGACTGGTCCAGCTTACACAGCACCACAGAAAGCCCAACAGAGGAGAGTTCACCTGGAGAAAAAGGCCAACAGGCAAGCAGTACTCTTCCTCCCTGTGATGTGCCTGAATCTGGAGAAGGGTCGGCAGCCTAAGGCAGGCCTTTTGCCATTTTCGCTGTACTGTCCAAGTCCCCAAGGACCAAGCCCCAAACCTGATTAACACTGGGCCAAATTGGCCCAGAGCACCCATTTCTATCCTAGGCTGGCTGCAGGCTACATTCTAATGGGATTGTTTGTGGGAGAAAAATAACGTCCTTTTCTCTGAGCCTGGGCTCCACGGCTACCATAAGAGGTTGGTGCCCCAGACAACATTTAAGGCTACACTCTTGGGAGTGATTGGCTTTGAATTTCTCTTGTAGAAGATAAGCTCTAGAGTGAAGGGCAAATGAAGGAAATGAAAGTGGATAAAAGAGTGTGCCCGGGATGGTACAGACACTGAACCTTCAGAATGCTGGCTGTAGTGAGTAGCTGTACACTCTGGGACATGGGAAAGGCCCTTCCTCTCCCTGGCCCTTGGCTTTCTTGTCTGTGGAGGAGGAGGTAGAAACTCTGTAACAGTCCTTGCTCAGATTGCCAGTTTGGGACAGTCCTGCTTCACCGAACTGCTCTAGGAGAGTCCTGCTTGCTTTTTTGAAGGTCCAATTTGCAGTGACCTAAGTTCACAGAACCATGTGTGTATCTTCTCCTCACTGAGTCAACACTGGTGGTAAGGTCAATGTGCTTCTGATTGTCCAAAGATGGGTGAGCCCCCTGATGGAAGCGAGGTCAGTGCTGCTGTGGCAGCTACGAGTTCATCACTGCTTTTATTTCAAGATGTACTCAAGTCCGTGGGATCAAAGAGTTTAAGGGTTTTCTTTTTATAGGAGAATATCTGTAGGTTAAGTAACCATTATCTCCCTACCAGATTTTAATCATTCCAACCGTTATTAAATAAATCTATTTTTAATTAATCAGCTTTTTTAAAACCCCTCTCTGTGCTCTCGGAATTATTAGAAAGTCTAAGAGATGAAATTGAACTTTTGTGTTCGGGAAAGCTGGAAGGGATGGAAACTCGAGTGACAGGCAGCGATTGGGAGAGAAGGTGGTCAAACCAAACGTCCAATGGGAGCCCAAGAACGGCTGCTGACATCACATAAGGCGTACTCACCAGAGGGGCCGCTTTGGGCCGTTTAAACCTGAAGTCCCCTGTTGTTAAAGACAATAATGTAGGTACATCTCAGTCATACAGTAAGGGAAACTGGGCTTAATTAATCAGTGGTAGGGCCTAATCTAAACCCCGTGGCCTGATTCCTTTAATTATCCCGACACCTCCAAATTAGAAATTATCTTATTTAATTGGATGAATCCAGAAGGGTAAGAGTAGAGAGGAGGCCAACGGGGAGTGCTGACCTGAGAGGAGTGTCCTGCCCATCCCTGCAGTGCATGCAGTTTCCTGAAGAGAAACCCGAAGACACACGTGGATGCACTTCATCACAATGCAGTCCACGACAGACAATTATTTAGCTGAATTTCTTCTTCTGCTAGAGTGGGGAGAATGGTGGTGAGGTTGGCGCTGCTCTTAGCTTGCCCATCTTGTAGCCACACACCAGGTGGCAAGGCAGACATCACAGGCTGATGAGCCAACATGCCAGGTTCAGATATATCATTTCTCTGTTCTTGTGGGGTTTCCCCTCCTGCTACTCCAGTGCAGAAACACCATGCATCTGTCCGCAGTCCCCCACTTCTACCCGAACTGTAGTTGGGCTCATCTCTGAGATGTGGCTGGTGGTGACACACCCAGGAAAGGTCACCTCCTGTGTAGGACCAATGGCAGACTAGTCTCCCCTTGCTCTTCTTTCTGAAAGGCTGGGAAGGGTTAAGAGGTGAGTAGGTGCGGAAGTCAGCTGCAGCTCAGAGCAAGACGGTCCTCTCGTGGAACTCGTCCCAGACTATGAACTGCTTATGGAGTACAGAGATGTTCCAGAAAACCGCTCGTTCCCTGACATCACGCTGTGACTTTCTGGATGCAGCCTACTGATGCTTGTTTGGTCTATAGTTACACAGAGCCCTGGAGGGAGCCAAGTATGAGATCTCACAATGAGCCAGGGGGAAGGACTGGTGGGCTCTGAGGAGAGGTGTTGTTGATAGACACGGGTTGGGAGTGGGTAAGGGGTGTCCATGGATGTCTAGCAAGGCAGAGATTGGCCTTAGCCATGCTTCCTCCCAACCCCTAATTATGAAAGTTACTTTGTAATTTTAAAGAGAACAGAGAAAATAGAGACAATTGCTGTGCCAGCCGTTTGTCTCATGCCTGTGACAAAAAATAACTTCAAGAAGGATGGGCTCATATTGACTGGAGGTTTAAGAAGTAACATAGTCTATCGGGTGTGGAGGTTGTCAGGGGAATACAAGAGCATGAGGCAAGTGGTTGGACTGTACCAGTCAGGAAGCAGGGAGATGAATTCTGGTGTTCATGCTTTCTCCTTGTTACTCAGTCCAGGACCCCAGCCGCAGCACGGCACACCCACACCTAGAGTGAGAAGCCTCCTCAGTTAAGCCTTTTTGGAAACTCTTACAGATAACTCCCAGAGGCTGGTTTCTATAGCGATTCTCATCTAGTCAGGTTGACCAATCAATCTTCACAACTCCACCCTTCATCAACTGGACACCTAAACATGTCACCTTAAATCCTGACATTCCACCTCTGACCTATAAAGTCTCATTTTCATCTCATAAGGCAAAATACATTCAGGCCATTACTGAAAAATCTCTGAAGCCTTCAGCAGTCTCAGCACTGCCCAAAAGTCCTGGATTTCTTCTGAGACGCAGGGCCATCTCCTACCTGCAAGCTCTGGTACAGCAACACGTAAGCTATACACTTCCAATGTGCTATGGCATAGACAGGACAACTCTTTCTTTTTTAAAGTGTTTTTTAATTCTTCTCTCATATATTACATCCTGACTGATGTTAAAGGGAGGGATAGGGAAGGTCTCAAGGAGAGAGGGAAAGAGCAAGACTGAGATCCCATGAGCACACCACACACTGAACTTTGGGGGCTCTGTAACACACAGGGCTTGTGCTGAAATCATGCAGGCTCCAACAGTCTCCGGAAGCCGGACCCTCCAGCTTGACCACTGCAGCACACTCAGCCTCTCTCTTGAGCCAGGTCTACTCCATGCCCATGCTTCTGCTGATGGATGTCCCGTCCGTCATCCCGGCATCTCTGTCTTTCCTTTGTCTCCATCGGGACTTAGGCTTCACCTACACAGCCTCACATATCCCCTCACTGCAATCTCTTTGAGAGGAGAGGGGGAGGAATGAGGCAAATACAGTGCACATATATGATCTGGATTTAAATAATCAGTTATTAAATAACTTGCTATATTACTGTCGAGCACTTTCCTTTGAATGAACATCTTTACTATGCTAAGTATTACATTTAAATCGATAGAACCATCATATATCTATTCAGTAAAGCATGTTTCCTCTGTGGGATTACAGTAGCTTAACTGATAGGCCAAGCTGTTTTCAGTCTTTATAATAATATTTTAATGGTTTTATATGAACATCTCGGAATGTCTGGTCATTTCCTTAAGGGAGATTTCTAGAAGTGGGTTAAAATCCATGAGCTTAAAAAGAAAAGACCACTTGAGATTTTTTTTCTTTAATTGATTTACATTCCAAAGGTTGCTCCCCTTCCCACGTAGCTTTTCAAGTTCATAGTTCAACCTTTAAGGGTTTAGGAAGATTAAATGGAAAGCCTCATCCAGGGCCACTCTTTCCAATGCTCCCTCAAGTTTTCAACGCTCCGGCTGGCGGTGCTGTTTGGCCTGGCTTTTGCCGACGATATTTTATTTTAGGCAGTGTTTTGTCCACCTCATTTTAGATGGGGGAAATTGCAATGCAAATGGGGTACACAGAGGACAGATCGAACACGATGCAAATGCAGTGATTTTGGAGACAAACAGCTGAGGTTTGAGTCCCCTGTTAAACAATGGACCTGTCAAATAAGAGAGGGGCAGTCTTAATGCACAGAATTGTCGGAAGTCCTCATGAGGATTAGATAAGTAAGATTGTGTCACCTCCCTGCCGTATGACATGCCATGTAAACTTGAAGTCATCTTTTCCCCAAGCGACCAGGAGCAATCTTCATGTAACTGTGACGTCCAGGTCCTTTCTAGAAAGTCAACCACCACCTCACAAACTTTTGGCTGCTTCCTCAGCTCCAGTTTTGACCCCAAGGATGCCCATGAAGAGATATGAGTCCAAAAAAATAAAAAATAAAAATAAAAACAAAACAAACAAACAAAAAACCCAGCTGAGACAAGACTCAGGATGACAGGGAGTGACTCAGGAATCCTGAGGGTGGGTGGGGTAAGGTGAGGGATACAGACAGCCTGGGGCATACAAGCTCAGCCCAGCTCTGGAAGAGCGTGCTTTCTCTTTTCCTCCCACAGATTAGAAAAACTCACCATTCCTAGAGATACACACCTCTCCCGGTCTAATGTTCTCTCCCCATTTTGTTTTACACAGCAGTCCACCCCAGTGAGCTGCCCATAGTAGTCTGTGTCAGAGCATTGCAAGGAACCCTGTCTAAGAAAGGGAGTCTGTATGGGAGAGCAGCGGTGGAAGGACGTGGATGTGCACAGTCCCAGATGCTTGCCCACTCCTCATATCTGCTCAGAGAAAAGGCTTGCAGATGTGCCGAGCCAGGCTGGGCTCACAAGTCTGTAAGCTGAATACCAGCTGAACTAGGACCACATCAGGCTAGACCCGCTAAGTTCTGCATCCCACCAGAGGTCACCCAGTGTAAAATAAAAATTGTGACTGCCGTGCACTGTGACGACCATTTTACTAAAAACACCGAACTGTGAGTGCCTGTGTGTGTGTGTGTGTGTGTGTGTGTGTGTGTTGTGTGTGTGTGTGTGTGTGTGTGTGTGTGTGTGTAGACAATAGGAAACACACAGCTGGTAAATACTTGGCAAAGTGTTGGAAGCTGGGATGTGAGCCAGACTGCTTTCCGCCTTCATTGTGTTGAGTTGTCGATGTTTGTGGTGTTAGCGATGAAGCCAGACGTCACTGGGGCCAAGCAAGCATTCCACCACTGAGCTACACCCCTAGCCTCTGTTCTGATGTTTTTAAAATAATATATTCATAGGTCATCTGTACAGTTCAGCTAGAAACCCACCGTCACTCTCGAGGCTAAACATCAAAGTCATGTCCTAAGCTTTGATCTCCAAAAGACAGCCCTTGGTGCCATTTCCAGAGAGCTCCAGGCCTCGGAAAAATCCTCAGCCTCTCCAAGCCTCAGTTTCTCTATCAGTGAAAAGAGATCCAGGTCCCTGCTCACGTGTTACAAAGTAGAAAGGAGGTAAACCTGGCAACCTTGCTAGCCCAAGGTCACTCGGGAGTTGGGGAAGGAGGTGTCCTAAGTACCCAGCTTCCAGAAGACGCCGCCTGGCTAGGCTTCCTGGACACTTGCCAGTCAGATGAACACCTGCTTCAGCAGGTCAGGTCGGCAGCTCCGTTGACAGCCATCTGGGTTAGCACAGAGAAGCAATGTCTGGGTTCCCCTGCTCACACCTGCATTTCCCAGGAGGAGGGCAGGGGTCTGTCCTGGACCTCTCTGGGTATTCTGGGATTTGGCGTGTGCTTCTGGGACACGAGCAGTGAGCCCGTGTAGCTGCTGGAGAGGTTTTGTGACGCATCAAAGGGTCTGGGGTGGTTTTCCCCTCTCCTTTCCTTCCTTAGAGCAGGGAGGACAATGCTTTCCTTCTCAGTGAAAAGCAGCGGACCAGCAAGGCGGGCAATCATGCAATGCAAATAAAGGCTGCTTTTGAAGGCGGTGAAGGCGGGCCTGCTGAATTAAATTAACATGGCCCATAAATACAGAGGTTAAAAAAAAGGGAAGCCGAGTGTTCACAGGCTTTTGTCCAGAGCAGAAATAATCACAGGACAATGGTCTATTTTGTTTGGATTACAGGCCCATGATATCACATTAGCCCGAGCCTGGCAATATTTATGTCAAGAACTGCTGTTTGTGAAACCCTGTTGTCCCAATTTATCCCTGCAGGGAATCCCTCAAAGCAAGGCAGGCTGGCCTGGGGAAACCTCTGCCCCCTGCTGACCGGCCATGGAGAAGAAAGGCCCAGAGGGTTGGAAGGAGAGAAGGTTGTAGTCCAGAGACGAGGGAAGGCACACGCATAAAATTCAGCCATAAAACAGAACAGATCTTCTAGAGGCAGGCTGTCACATCTGTCCGGCCCGCTTCTCTTGAGAAATAAAAATGCTAGCTGCATTCAACGAGTGCACACACATCGAGTGAGCCAAGAGAAGGTGGCTACCCCTTCCCAACGCATGCCAGTTAGCCTGGATCGGGTCTGAGCAGTCCACATGGCTGCCTGCGGCTGAGTGCCAGTTGCTGCCTCCATTCAGAGTGAACACTCTTATGCTGTAGCTTACCTTAGGGTCAGGAAGTACCAGTGCGCGTGCATGCAACACACACACACACACACACACACACACACACACACACACACACACACAGCACTTATAATGGAAGCTCAAAGCTGGGGCATCTAGAGTCCTGCCTTTCCCCCCAGCTTTTCCATTACACTTGTGTTTCCTTCCCTCTCTAGTCCTCCCCTCCCCTCTCTTCTCCTTTCCTTTGCTTTCCCCTTTGGCCCTCCCACCACTTCCCGTCTGCCCGCTTTATTGCTATAGATATCTATGTTTCCACTTGACTTCCACTGGCCTGACACAGGTCTCATTGCCTCGTCAGGTGTCTTAGTCAACATCCCTCCTACCTTCCTACTTTGGGTCCCATTACCCGGTATCCTTATTTTTAAAAAGGAAATACATCATTCCCCCCCCCCCAAGGTACTTCTCAAATGACAGTAGCTCTACAGGACATGTTACCTTCAGTGATCTTGATAGGAAAGCCTCTTGGTGGGGATGTATGGCTTGGATGTGGGGAGTGTGGGGTCATACTCAAGTTTCTGTCTAGCATGGAGCACCAGTGGCCAGGGTTACCATCCTAGTCCTCAACCCTGTGTCAAGACACCTTGTCAGCCCCAGCAGTGCAAGAGACTGCTACGCTTCCATCTCATTTCTCCCACCTCATTTGGCTTTACCTCGTCAAGCCCTTCTGTGATATCAGGGGTTCTTGAATGGGAAAGCCATCCCCTCCCATCATGTATTGTTCTTGGCCATCTTTTGTCTTCAAACCAGGTCAATCAAGGGATCAATGCGGCCAGTCTTGGGTTACAATGGAAAAGTCACCTTGGGGGAAAAATATCAAAGGACATCCTAAGGCAAGCCCGGTGCTCAGATAGCTGCCATGCAGGATGGCCAGGGATTACCAATGAGGGCTTTCCTATGAGGTCTGTCATATCTGTGAGCCTTTTGTGCCTGTCCTGTTGTTCCTTGTCTCCTGCATGCACTGCTTGCATTGCACCAAAGCCTTCTAGAGGGTCCAGGGCTGCATGCATTTCCCTTACGTCACTTATTACATTCTACACACTCAAATGGTTGATCAAGAAGAATGTGTTGACTGGAGCAGCAGCCCCTGGGAGATGGCGGCCCCCTTCCAGGCATATAAGTAATAAAAGGCACATCGGCAGAGCAGAAAGTAGAACTTCACGGTCAGGACAGACGGGGTTTATGTGCCCACATGGCCTTGGCCATGGCAATTCACTCCAACTCTGTTTCCTCGTCTGCAACACCAACAGCATAGTTTGAAATCTCCTTCCTGGGAATCCCCAGGATAGGTTCTGACACCTGACAGCCACCTACAGGAAATCATTTTTCTTGTGGCGACTGAAGGTCAGTCTGGGCTTCCTTTGGAGCCCTTTCCCCAGGCAAAGAGATGTATGGTCCAAAGCCAGGACGGCACAACTACATCTTATGTATGAGAACCCAGAAACTCAGAGAGGCTAAGGGTCTTTCCTGATACTTTCTAACTAAGAACCGAGCTTGAGAGTTGATCCTGGCACTCTGTGCCGTGTACAGTGCCATGTACAGTGTAAACCTTCAGCACATCAGGGCATCTCCTGTTCTAGGGTTTTGCCTCATTGCAATGACCAGTCAGTGCAGATGTCAGCCAGGAAGTGTCAGGACTAATTAGGCACTGATTACTGTAAGCAAGAAGCTAGAAAGGTATCCTAGATCACCCCCACCCTTGGAGAACCCCAAAGGGCAATTTTCTATGTGCCGTGAAGAAAATGTGGAAGCAGGCTGAAGGATGGCTAGGGTCAATTAGAGAAGGTGAGGAGGGGAGAAGGGCGGAGGAAACTGAGCAACTATGCCAAGCAAAGCCAAGGGGAGCCCTGCTACCCAGGGTCAGGGGACAGGCAGACCCATAGCTAGAATGGCTGATGGATTGTGTGTGTGTGTGTGTGTGTGTGTGTGTGTGTGTGTGTGTGTGTGTGTATGCATGTGCTGTGCATTATAGACCAGGCTAGTTAGCCCATGAACTTCTGGGGATTCTCGTGTCTCTGCCTTCTGTAGGCACACTGAGATTGCAGACGCATGCTACCACGACTCGCTTTATCTGGATCTGGCAATGCTAACTCAGTTCTCATGTGTGTGTGCAGTGGGTACATCACCCATGGAGCTTCCTCCTCGGCCTCGGTGGAGAGTTTTTAATATGAATGACAGTAGGGGGATGGGCTGCTCAAGGACAATGTCAAAGCAATGTGCAGAGCACGCCAGCCCAGAATTTGATCAGGAAAACAGAGCAGAACAAAAGCGGAGATGAAGAAAAGGTGGCACGTAATCTCATTCATCGGTTTATCAAATATTCCATCTAGCTTGTGGACGTTCACTGAGTGACTGTGCTGTGTTAAGCACGGCACGAAGATCAGCTCGGGGAGGCACTGCCCAGTATAAACCTTGACCAAGCAAGACGAAGGGCCTTGACCCTAACTCCTGCGGCTGTGGGTCTGCACGTACATGCTTCTCCCAAGCTCTAATTCCTGCAGCCTCTGTTACCGACTCTGCTACCCCTGATTCAAGACTAGTCCCCTTTTCTAGTCAGGTCATAAGTTCGGAGGCAAACACAATGTCTACTCTAGAAACAAGGCTTTCCTGTAATGAGATAATTAAACAGGAGGCTTGCCGGGCATCTCAGAAATGCCTCACACAGAGCAGGTGCACATTCTCAGCTTCCAAGTCGCCAAGATCTCAGTGTTGACCCTTGGAGCTGGGGTGAATGCTTACTCCAGGTCATCCTGGGGCTCTGTCTGGAGGGCGACTGAGAGTTGAGCCATAGTTCAGCTGGTGGCTCGGTCAATGTGTCAAGCATCATTACCCAAACTGAAAGAAGGTTAAAGAAACTCCTCTGGCAGAGAGGTTAGGAGAATGAACCTTGATGAAGTTAATGATGAGAGTGTAGACACTCGGATAGAGGCTCTGCCGGGGAGCTCTCCTGTGGTATCAGTAGCTAGGCCTTCCCACTCTTCAGACTCGAGCACGGAAGGCCTTCCGGAGATTGCTTCTGCTAAGTGTTTAAGGGATACACAACTGCTGGGTGATCACGTCAATGAGAGCCAGTCTGCTCTGAGTAGGCATGAGTCGCTGTTGAGCACTATGGGCCAAAAGCTGTGCTACGAGCATGTGTTCTCCTCAATAACTCAATAAATTGACAGCTATGGACTGGGAACTGCGACACAGCTTGCAGAGTTCACCCAAGGATTGACTCACCGACTAGCAAGGCTGTCGTTTGGACCTGTTCTTTTCTCCTGCCTGCTCTGCTGAATAGTCTGTTTGCTTGTCTCCCATAAACAGGAAAGCTATAGCCAGGGTAGGTGTAGTCTAGGACAAACACTGGCAAACTATGGGTAACTCACTGTTCCTTTAAATAAAACTTTATTAGAAGGCAGACAATTTACATAACTTCTGTGACTACTTTTGTACTGCAACAATAGAGTATGCAAAAGACAGCCCACCAAGTCAAAAGTCCTTCCTATTTGGCCCTAGACAGGACAAGGTAGCCTTTCCAATGTGGCGGTACGTTCCTATAATCTCAGCAGATTGGAGGCTAAGACAGGTGGATTAAGAGTTTGGGTCCAGCCTGAGCTACATAGCAAGACTCTGTCTCAAAAAAAAAAAACAAAAACAAACAAACAAAAACCAAAACCAAGCAAACAAACAAAAAACAAAACAAAATAAAAAACAAACAAAAAAACTCCAAAAAACAGAAACAAAACACAGCAGCAACAAAACCAAAAGATTGTGGTCTAAAGACATCCAAGGTTAAACAAGCAGGTTTTATCCCTGTATGACTTCTCAGACCCTTTAGGACACCAACATGAATTACCAGGATAAATGTATAGCCACCATCTGACCTACTAAAAAATGGCTTCTCTTTTTCTTAAGGCATCTTCAGGACAAGTGAGACATCACTCAGGAAGACAAATTTGTAGAGGAAAGGTAATGGGTCGAAGGATGTAAAGCTTTGGTGTGGCTGACAAGGACCAGCTAGGAGCCCCGCAGCTTTACAAGGTAGCGCCGGGCAGTGTGTCTTTGCTATCTCCAACCAGACTTGCTGGCAGGTGCATCCTGGGCAGCTCCCACAGCCCAGGGTTTATTCAGCTGCCTGTTTACAATGGTGTTCAACAACCCTATCCTTCTGTGCTGGGTGATTTTAGTGTCCAGGAAGAGAAGGGAAAAGCATGACACTAATAACGAATGCCAGTCTTCATCAGCATCATCCAACATTATGAGAATTGAATTTCCACCTTTCACCGCATACATTAAACCAGGGCTTTATCTCTTCCCGCAGAATTGATTTGCCATAATTCCCTCCTTTGGCCCTTGTCATGTAAATCTCGGCATTTCTCCCCTCCTAGCTGTAGGAGCTCAGATTAGAGGACAGAATCCAGCAGCCCAGACCTGCAGCTGCTCTGGGCTTTGTCCGTCTGTCTTTCCCTCTCTGGATCTTCTCCTCGGGCTGCTCACTGCGCGATTGTGCCTTCTGCAGGTGGATTCGGGATGAGAGGGGGCAGAGCAGATGGCTTTCATGGGACTCAGCCACGGGACCTGCAGCAGCTGCAGCCCGGACAGATAACTATTGACAAGCTTGTAGGGGATAGATCTCAGTGCTAGTTTCGATTGGTGGCTCAGTGGCCAATCAGATCACTACCACCCTAGTACTCCCCACCGTGCCCTGGGGAATCTCTAGCTCCTGGCACCTGTTCTAGATGAACAGGAATCGTTTGTTATCCATTGGCTTCTAGAAGAAACAAGGACCAGAGGACCCCCCGGTCTGGTAGAGCAGGGGGCTTCTAAAGTGTGGGTTGAAAACCAGCCCAAAGGCTCCACAGAGAGGGACACATTCTTAGAGAGACATACCTGACACACGACTGTCACTCAGTGAGAACAGGTATGGCCATAATATCACTGTTCTGTAAAGCCCTCAAATGGTATAGTCACCATGGAACTGTCTCCTACCGAATATGTGAGCAGGGCTAAGGCATTCTGGAAACAGAATGACAGGATCCAGTCTTAACTGTAAGTGTGTAGATTTTTTTTATCTGGCAGAAACTCTCCATTCCCAACAATAAATAGATGGGGTTACAGCCATGTGCCAGAGGTTAGCATGAAGACTGGATGTAGTAATAATCTAGGTGATGTCTCCAGAGCAGACTCAGAGCATGGCAAATGATCAACTACATTTGGCTTTCATACATCACCCTTAGCATGGCCTTTCGTGATACTATCACAAAGATCTGGAAAATTCATCAGAGGTCTGTCCTGAGAAGGAAATCCTTGATGGGTTTCCATAGGACAGGATACTGACTATGTACATTCGTGATTTTAAATGTATTGTCCATATATGGAAAGACTGTTCTGCATAAGTACTATGACCAGAACGATACATTTATTGTAATCAAATTACATTTTTCCAATACTCTGGAAAGACAAGCTTCACTGCTCCTCCCATTTCACAGAAAGAACAATGAAGTCCAGCTCCATGGGGCTCCGGAAGCACAGATCTCGACTTCAGGGTCAATTCCAAGGTCAAAATCCCCCTGGGCCCTCTGTCTCCCTCCCCACTCCGTGTTCCTCTTCCAAATCCTGTTCTAAACTGAGTACTCCTGCTGAATCATTCCCCAGTACAGAGCCCTCCCCAGAAAACTAAGCTGCCCTGGACCTCAGCGAGCATCTTTGCAATGTCAGATTATTGATTCCCAGCAATAGGAAAGGTACAGTCTTCCTGAAAAAGAGTCAGAGACAAAACAATAGCTGGGAACACACGGAAGTGGAGGCAGCGAGTTGATGGTGAGGGATGAAAAAGCTTAGTCTCTGGGGCTAAGTTAGAACAGGCCAGGCTGAACACACAGCCTCGCTCTCCCCGCGAGGTCATCACAATAGGGACATGTGAATGGGCGTTGCAAAGTCTCCAGAGGCCAGGAGGTCAGTCTGATTTGGCAATGTGTAGTGATGGGGAGGCAAATCCATGTGAGGCCCACCAGAACAGTGCTGACACACCTTGGTACTGTCGACGGTGGGAGCAGGCACTCCCTCTTTAAGGCAGATGAGGTGTTGGAGCAGAACAGTCACCCCACCCATCACTATACGCTGCAGAGATCAGGGACTTGGCATGTGAGTGTGTATGTGCATGGGGGTGCGTGTAGGGCCATTGTGGAGGGAAGCCGGGGAAGCTAGCGTCTCTCTGCCCACTGCATGGCCTCTCACTCCGTCCCTAAATCAAATATCAACTGTTATTTTTGTACCAAGCTTGCCAGACAATATGGAAAGTGCAGGAGCCAGCCCTTGATTACTGCAAGGCCGCAGGGGAAAGGGTGCCAAGAGGGAGCTAGGTTCTCAGAAGAGAAGGTAAAGCTCATGAAGGTGCTGTCCAGTCTGAGTACTAGCCAAGGCCTCTCAACCCCAAAACCTCCGTTTACATTCAGTAAGCCTGTCCGAGTCAACCCCTCTGGAGTGCCACAGGCCTCTGAGGGCTGAGTTTCACACCCCCTGCTGAAGTGCAACCTTCTCTCCTTCTCAAGTCTTTTCTCTGAAGGTCTCTGTGAACTTAACCATCGGCCGCTTCCCCCAAGGAAAGGGGGTTTTAATCTGAGTCTGTGTTTTCCTCGTCTCATTGAGATAGTTCATCTCAACTGGGGTTCACTCAAGACTTCCCCACTTGTGCTCAGATATGTCACTCCGTCTTTCTGTGTCACAGATCACCCACACGTAAGACAGAGAGAAGTAACAACCACCTTCCCCATTGTGGGGGGAAATACAGACTGGACCTGCTCCAGTGAGCCAGCCCAAAGCATAGATGGGAGCCTGGACGTTGGCTGTCTGGTGCTGAGTGAGTTTCTTCACCTCTCTGTGCATCCTGCCCCTGTGCAAGGACAGTGCTATGAGGACTAAGTGAGTTGACTCACCCAGTGAGTGCTACAGAAATGCTCCCTCCACAGTATACAAAAGGTATTCAAGATGGTGGTTCTCTCTCCCTGTATCCAAGCTTCTGTCTCCCCACAGAGACTGGAGGAATTGGAACCTGATAGAGAAAATGTCTTCCTCCCTAAGTTCGTGGGAGCCCCCCACGGGGTGTACTGATGAGAGTCCTCACCCATGCATCTCCACAAGCCTCTGACTCCCCAAGAGGCTTGATGGTTTGTCTTGACTTTTCAGCGGTTAGAAAGCTTCACCCTTGGCTTCACCCAGGGTTCACAGAGAAGCTGTGCTTTCAGCCATCATGTATCATAGGGGGGCGTTGCGTGCACTTTTCAGATCAAAAGGCGTGAGCCTCTCATCTGCACGTGTGACCTGATTCTCTTTCAGAATACTTTGGCTAGCTAGCCTCACCGCGTTCTAGCACACCAAGCATTATTTGGGGGCAAGACCTCCAAGGACACCTTCTGCTCAGGGAGGTGCTGAACCTGCAGACCTGTGAGTTGGAAGCATTGAACAGTACCCAGGCTGGGGTCCGCCGGCTCTACACAGAAAGGGTAGCAGAGTTCTGAAGTAGCATATCCTGAGCTAGACATGAACCATGTTCACCAGAGGCTACGGAATCCCAGTGGGGTCATACTTCAGACCCGAACTTAGACACTGCCTGGTGGCTCCAGGTTCTCTAGGCCACATACACACCTCTACTCATCTGGTGGCTCCTACAGAGAAAAGGACCCAGCTCCCTTGTCCTGTCCACACACAGTCCCCCTCGTGTGGTTAAATTACCCTTCTTCCTACATCCATTTCCTCTCTATCAGAACGAGGAAGTTCTCTCCAAAAGTAGAAGCCTTTGTTTTGAGCCCTGTTTTCTCGCTTGATTCCCTGAAAACTTTCTTCATATTCTCTATATAGCAAATGATTAAGTTCAGTTGAGAAAATTAGATCCAATCGGAAAAAAAAATAGACACATGAACAACAGACACGCCAGAGGAGCCTGATAGCCACCTCCCCTTCCCCACCAGCCTGGTGGGCAAACAAAACAGTGGCGATCCCTTCACTTATTCAACCAGTCCACCCTGTTATTCCCTTCGTATCTCCATCCTGCTGCCTGTGCATTGCCTCATCTGGATGCTGCTGGAGCAGGCCAAGGTCTTACTCTCAGCAAGCTCAGAATCCTGGGCCAGCAAGGTACCAGCTTGGATGCTCAGGGTTTCATCCCTTAGGTGACATCTGCGATATTAAAACATCTTTCCCTAATGTTTACCCTCCCTCGCATCGAGGTGCCACCATTAAACCACTGGTTTAACCTCTCGTCGTCATATTCAAGTATGATTTATTGAAATGAACCCACAGTCAACGTCTGTCTGCTGCTCATTCCTCTCATGCGAGCTGCACAGCCAGCCCCCTGCCCAGCTCTCACCCCCTCTGGATCACATCTTAGGGGGCAGAACCAGCACCTTGGGCAGCCTTGGCTGTTTTGGCATCTGGGGGGGGGTGCTGCCTGCAGGAGTGCTAACCTCATGTAATTGGCCAGAAGAGTGAGCAGCTAATGATATGGAACCTCTGGGAAGGTAAGTAAAAGGCCAGGAATCCACTGCTGAGGCGAAGCAGAGGCTTTAGTAATGAAGATGAAGAGGCCTAAGGGGTGTGAGCCTGTTGTTGCCGGCATTGTTTAAAGGAGCTAGTTAGTGTCGTCAAGTGCAGTGACCTCATGCCACTGCAAAGGTCAGAAGGCATGGGGTGTTGCTGCATATGATAGATGGTGACACAGAGGTTTCATGAATCATGTCTAAGACGTGAGCTCTGCTTGGCATACAGGAGACCTGGCGCATGTAAACGCCAGGGGGGAATCAGAGGATAAATGCAATCTGGTGCTGCAGAACGCACAGGGTTCTAGTGTTAGATAGATGGAGCTTGGCATCTTGAGACCAGGCATGCATGCAGCTGAGCCCTGCCGAGCCTTGGCTTCCCCATATGTTCGATAAGCCTGAGCATTGGCTCACCATTGCCAGACGGTTACTTGTGGCGAGAACATCCAGTCACGCTTTCTGGTGTCACCTCAGTACCAAGCCAAGTCTGGCCCATTGGAGGAAGACAGCCCATAAACACTTTTGCACAAAAACATTCATTGCAGACATCCTGTTAGGGGCGGGGGATGGTTAGCTCCGTGTACCTTGGGTAAGATCCAGGTATTGTGTAGGTGCTTACACCATACCAGTCTCCAATGAAGAGGCCCTGGTTTCTTCTGCTTTGTTTTTCTGTATTAGATTAGCTGCCTCAATAACCCCATTCTACACACACACACACACACACACACACACACACACACACACACACACGCAGGATTGCTCACATGCCCACACACAGCACCTACCTTCACAAATACACCCTCACATGCTTTTGTGTGCACACTCACATGCACCCACACTCTTACACACTCACTCTCACCGCCAGCCCCTTTAGCTACTGCGTTGCATTTACTTCCGTTAAAGAGTCACTTAGTCCTACGTCTGCCTGAGTGACGTGTTTTCCCCAGTGTCTTAGGTGTCTTAGGAGAGACATGACTCGCACGAGAGGCTTGTAAAGGTCTTTCCCATTGCTACTCATCTCATAGCTGCTGTCCACAGCCACAAGAAAATGCCACACTAGTGTGGTGGACAAAGAGAACAAGAGGCCAGCAAAGGAGAATCAGCCACATGTCTGTCATCTTCCCACTGGTCACGGGTGAGCAGAGCCCTGCGAGCTCCACCCAGCCAAGCCTGTCCTAATCGCATACTTACAGGTGCACGAGCCAAAGAAATGCTAGTAGCTGCTTCCGGCTGCTAGCTTCAGGGCAGTTCGTCCTGTGGGATTAGTGTGACAACAAACTGCTGACATCACCAGCTGCAATTACCATCTGGGATGAAGCTTGAGAAGTGGCCTGAGAAGTGACAAAGCTCTTTTCATCATTACTGCCGTCCTTCTCCCTTTTGATCACATAGAGTGTAAGCGAAGCGTGTATGTGCGTGTTGGGATCCAGCGGGCATCAACTGCTTAAATGATGGTTAAGAACCATGACCTGGGACTGGAGGGAGAGCTCAATCAATGAAGTGGTCACCACACAAGCATGGTTCCCGCCACCCATGTCAAAAGCCAGGAGCAAGTGGCATGCACCTGTCTTCCAAATGCTGAGGGGGCAGAGCCGGGGACAATTCTGGGGCTCTGTGACAAGCTGGCTTTGCCGAATCAGCATCCTCTAAGTTCAGTTAGAAACTCGGTCTCAAAAAATAAGGTGAAGACAGTTAATGTGGGTCTCTGGTCTCCATGTTTACATACACCACACACACACACACACACAGAGAGAGAGAGAGAGAGAGAGAGAGAGAGAGAGAGAGAGAGAGAGAGAGAATGAATGTGTAGTGTGTGTGAGAGAGAGAAAAAATGTGAGGCAGACAGACAGACAGACAGACAGAATTGTGACTGTGACCTGAAAAGTCCTAGTCACCCCTGCTGGGCTGTGTCTCCTGTGCAGTCTGGCATCTGTGACAGTTCTATCCATGTTGCATGCGGAATTTGCTGAAAGCTGCTGCCAGTTTGTCTGACCTACTCTGGTCATCCTGTCGAGGTGGTTCAGAGCTGGTAAGGGCAGACAAAACATACTCGTTTCCTGTCCTGCTGCTAGAAATTGTCACAGACCTGGAGCTTCAGATGACATAAGTGTCACTGTGGGGATGCATAGATCAGAGATCTGATGGGGATTATGGGCTGAAATCAGGGTGTAAGGACAGAAGCTTCTCGTTCTGGGGGCCATAGGGTCAATCTAGTTCTTAGACATTTTCAGCTTCCAAGGGTTGCCCACCTACCTCAAGCCACAATCCTGCTGTGGTCTTAATATGTGTGTCCCTTTCCCCTCATTCATATACTGAAGTCCTAATACCCAATGTGGTGGATTTAATAATTATGATTATACCATGAGTGCCCCTTTCATGAATGAGATCAGTAACCTCATAAAGAGTCTCCAGAGAACTCCTCTGTCCCTTCCACAGATGTAAATGAGGTACGAAGACACCATCTCTGAAGGGGTTACAAGTCCTTTAGACTCCCCAAACTCCAGAATAGAAAACAATGAATTTCTATTGTCTATAGATTTCCTGGTCTAAGGTATCTTGTCATGTCACACAGACCAAAAAAAAGGCTTCCTTCTTTCATCTTCAAAGCCAGCAAAGTGGCATCTGTCTGAATAGTCTTACAGCTCTCTGCCAACTTCAACCTGCAAACATTCTGAGTGGTGTATGTATGTACGTGTGTATATGTATGTGTGTGTATTTGTACATGTATGTGTGTATAGATGTATCTGTGTTTAAGTATGCGTGTGCATGTATGTTGTACTGTGCATATATATATGGTGTACTTGTGTACGTTCAGGTATGAATATATAAGTGTGTACATGTGTGTTGTAAGTGTGCATGTATGTGTGTACACATGTATGTGTGTATATGTATATGCACATGTGTGAGTGTGCTTGAGTATGTATGTACATGTATATTTATATATGCATGTGTATGTATAAGTATGTATGAGTGGGGAGTATGTGTATGTATGTGTGGGCATGTGTGTGCATTCTTGTTTATTGCACATATATATGTTTTACCATGTGCATGAAATCCAGAGGTCAACCTTGTGTATGGTTCCTCATGAGCCATTACTTGGTCCTTTTTGCGACTGGCCTATAACTTACCAAGTAGGCTAGACTGGCTAGCCAGTGAGCCCCAGAGATCTGTTAGGGTTGTGTTGGTCACCCCTTCCTTCCACGGCCTGCTGGGATTACAAGTAACACCACCATACCCAGCATTTTTATATATGGGTTCTGGGGAATCCAACTCAAGGCTTGCACAACAAAGCACTTTCCTGACGGAGCCGTCCCCCCAGCCCTGCAATCAGCAAAGTCTCTTTACTGCTAAGGTGTCGCGTGATTAGGTCTGGCTCATCGGGATAACCCAGTATACCAGAACTATCTCAAGGTCATTAATGTTAAGTACATTTGAAAAGTCTCTTTTGCATGTTCAAGTTCCATCGACTATGGTGAGACATCTTCATGAGAACCCTGTGTTGCCCCAAAGGGCCGAGCACGTATCCAATAACTCCTCTAGTGGGGGTGCAGGAGGCCACTCCCCTTTCTTCTTAGGCTCCCCCTTCCTCCATCCACCCCAGTGAAGAGGCTGCTGCTCCACAACTCCACTATGTGTAAAACCTCAGTGTTTAGCTCAGCAGAAAGAAGTTCTACACGCTCCCCAAAACAGATCTCGTAGCAGAGCTGCATTTGAATATGTTGAAAGTAAGCTGTTTTGGACTCCTATGAAATCAAGTTCTTGTTAGCTGCAGACAAGTTCCTGATTAAAATGGTCCAGAGGGTGTGTCCCCAACACGCACTGCTTACTCATTTCTCTCGGTGGAAGCGCGGATCCTGGAGGAGAAACGGATTTATTTTATGGGGGATTCACAGCCACAGAAATTGCTTCATGCAAATGAAGCTAGGCAGTGTGACTTCATGAATAAGAAATGAACTGACGCCTCTTCCCCCCACAG
This sequence comes from Rattus rattus, assembly GCF_011064425.1. Lineage (NCBI taxonomy): Eukaryota > Metazoa > Chordata > Mammalia > Rodentia > Muridae > Rattus > Rattus rattus. Next base: position 150,763,755 of record NC_046155.1, on the reverse strand, counting down.
GCAATGTCGCACACTGGGAAATTAATTGTGGCATGCTTTGGGTGGCCCTGGCTGCTCTGTGTAGGGATTCAGCAGACAAAAAAAAAAAAAAAAAAAAATGCTTTCCTTCACCAAATTGAACAGGAGACGTTTATGTCCTTCTTAGCTTCACTGTGTGTTGTAAGTGAACCGTGGATTGCTCTCCCTTCTCCCAGGAGCTTCTGGGGCCTTTCGAGACTGAAGAGTCTACTGCAGAAGCCACATGTAGCACTGAGCCTCACATTGAAAGTATGGCCTCAGTACCTACAATGCCTGGGTTCAAATCTCTGTTTCTCCTCCCTAGCTATGTGACTTTAAACATATTCTTACTCAACCCCCGCCTCTGTTTCCTTTCTTATAAATTAGATTCCAGTATAGCATCTACTTTGTGAGGTTGCTATGAGGGTTGAATATGACCATGAAATGCTTAGGATAGAGCCCAAGAGTTCTGCTGACCCCCGGATACTACTGGAAGGGCCAGCTCACGTCACTGAAGTTAAAATTAAAATAGGGCTGGGAAGCCCAAGAGATAGAACATGTTTCTAGCATGCAGCAGGGCCTGGGTTCCAGCCTCAATACCACACAACATGGGTGTAGCAGTCTGTCTGTAATGCCAGTACTCCTGAAACAGAGGCAGGAGAATCAGCAACTCAGGGTCATCCTCAGCTACATAGTGAATCCAAGGCAGCCCGGGCTATGTGAAACCCTCCCCTGCCCCCCTGAAAATAATCAAGACTAATAGTTACCTCTCTTTGCTGATGATTACAAGTTTTCACAGTGTTGAAAGGGAAAAAGAAGAAGACTAAAACTAAGTCTTGGGTCCCTGCCCCACTGCCCAGCTATCTGGACAAGTCATTTCCCTTGTTTTATTTTCTTCCTTGTTTTAATGATTTCCTTGTCTGTTGTAAATGGTAACAGTTGCTAAATGGCAAGGTTATTATGTAAGAAGGAGGTATTCTCAGAATATTGTAGCTTAAAATAATCCCCCGTTATGAGTAGAGAGATAGCTTAGTAATGTATACTGCTAGTACAGAGGACCTAGGGTCCATATAGTACCCACATTGAGCAATTTTAAATTGAAATCCCAGCTTCAGGGCATCTGTTTCCCTCTTCGGGCCTCTGTGGACACCTGCACTCATGCACATACTGCAAACACACACACACACACACACACACACACACAGAGAGAGAGAGAGAGAGAGAGAGAGAGAGAGAGAGATAAACACACACAGACACACAGAGACAAACACACACACACACACACACACACACACACACACACACACACACACACAGAGAGAGAGAGAGAGAGAGAAAACTTTATTATAATGCTCAGACAGCAGTTCAAGCCCAAGCAAGGCTCAGTGGAATGAATGCTAGGCATTGCCTAAAGTCAATCATGAAATTCAATTGGTGGTAAGCTATGACGTGCTCATATACGTTTCCTTGGCCCCTGATGGTGACATGTAAGACTGTCATGGGTTTGATCCTGTTACTTAATAGAAACATGGAGCCTACCTGCCAAGGGTCCCAAGCTGTACAAGAGCAATAAACCGAATGCTCCTTCAAGAACTCTAGAAAGATGGAAGCCCTGCCCTGCACTTCCTGTCTAAGCATCTTCACGTCCTAAGGAATGCCTCCTTTCACAGGGCCCAAAGCGAAAAGCTGAGCTATGTCATCTGGGAGTTATCCTGACGGATAAAAGTTCTTGAAGTTTTGGGGTGGACCTTTTAGGTTTTTTTGTCTTTACCCAAAGGTTGGGAAAGAAGAGTGAATAAGCAATGTTTACCACCTGATCGCGGTATGGAGCTGAGCAGAAACCTGTCTTTATGGGTAGTCCTCCCCTCCAATGTGGAAGAAGGGGGAAGCGAACCAACCTTTTAGCAACTACTCAGTGTGGAGTAGGCTAAGCATCTTGTGCACATGGTCTCATTAGATCCCCAGGCCTGTCTTGAGAGATACAGTGTTTCACCAATTTATTAAATAGGTAGCCAAGGTTTGAAAGGGCTACATTGCTTGCCCTAGTCTGTAGGTCAAACATGGCAAAGTTCAAGGTTCATATCTGTCTGTCTAGTCTCAAACTCAACATCTGACTGGTTCCCACTCTAGCTTCCCTGCTGGGCATACACTAGGCCAAGTAGGCCTCCTTGGGTTGCAGCTGTAAAGCATGTTAGGACAGACTAGGCAACTAGAGACATTCTGTGGAAGGATACTGAGTTAGCACATGAAGAAACCATTACTTCAGTTGGGCAGAACAGTCACTGAGCTTGGGAACAGAAAGCCAACAGCATGCTAGAACTTGCCCGGGCTCTTCCTGTCTACTCCTCTCTGTGTGGTGGTGGGCCTTTTTCATACCGAAGATAACTTTGTATACTTAACAGAAACCGTGGAATCACCCACCCCCAAGATTTCTTAGTCTTGCATAAACTGGGTTTGGGGAGTGGTGGTAATAGGAGGACAACTGACTGGATGTCATGAAGTATGCTGGGCTTAAGTCAAGCACAGCAACAGCCTGGATGGATGGGTAAAGTGTTGGAAGTTGGCCCAGAGCCTCTAAAGAGGTTCTTCAGTTTTGTATTTGATGTACTGGGTGACCTTACACAAGTGACTGGACTTCATTATCTCCAGCTGTGAAATAAGGTCAATTGTACCTGTCCATCATCATCCATACTGGAAACAAGATCAGTTCCAATAGAGTGCAGAGTCTTGTGCCTCGAAGGGAGAGTTCACACTTGATTCTGGTGACATTGGCATAACTGTATTTCATCTTCCGGAAACATCTTAGTGACTTTTCTCATGACTCTAACAAAACACAGGACAAAAAAAAAGATTTAAGGAAGAAAGAGTTCATTTGGGCTCAGAATATAAGAAGGGAATACAGTCCACCATGACAGGTGAGGTACAGCGGCAGACACATGAGGGCTGGTTACATTGTATCAGTAATCAGCAGCCAGGAAGTTGGACTGGGCTGTACATCCTCAAATCTCTCCCTCAGAGACCAACTTCCTCCAGCAAGGTTCCACCTCCTAGAGGTTCCACAATCATCCAAAACAATGCCCCCAGCTGGGTACCAAGTGTTTGAAACAGGTGAACCTGTGGAAGACCACAACGGGAAAGAACATCGAATTTTGACAATGTGGAGCTCTTGAGCTGGAACACTGGGTGACTTAGTAGAGCTCAGAGGAAGAAAAAAAATAAAGGTGATATAGACCAGGAGTAGAGGCATACATATCCCTCCATTGTCCCTTCTCACCCAGGACTGTCCACGAACTGTGGGGACACACTACAAAGTGGACAAGCAAAACTTCCTGTTCAAACAGCATTCAGAATTTCAAGATGGCTCCAGGAAGAACTAAGTCCAGCCTTTCCTAGCACAAGGCCCAGGTGAACACTGGCACAGGTCACATGTCTGCAAGGCTGGCCTGGCTCCTCAGTGGCTCACTGACACAGAGAAGTACTTGAGGCCAGTGTGGGATAATCTCTCTGGGATGCACTCTCCCTTCCTGGCACCAGTTTACTGATGTCTTTGACACATCCAATAAGGAACAGGGATTTCTGAACCCCAGAAACTCATCAACGAGAAGTCTATGGATGTATAATATTGCAGTTAAGTGTACCTATCGAGCCTGTGTGTATATATAAATGTTTCCTGTTGACTGGAGTCTGTAGTTACTGGAGTGTTGCCATGGAGATTGGCAGGGCCAGCTGTTGTCTCATTTCCCCCCAAAGAATTGTATGCTAATGAAGCTCCCCTGGAGAGTTCTCCAGGGGCAAGACAAGCTATTGAGAAGTCTGCAAACCAACTGCAGGTAGTGGATGCCAAGCTCCTGTTTGCCGTTAATAACATGGTTTTAGGGGATTCTGCTGGGAAGCAGCTAATTGGGGATAGGAATCTAGAGGGAGGCTGCTTCAAGAGAGCAAAGTTGAATCCTCTCTCAGTCACTGAATAGCTGTGCTGTTGAATTCCTGAGAGCCCATTTCCTCATTTAGAAAATGGGAATATGTCTGTCAGATTCATGGGAGCTTAGGCATGAAGTGTATGGAAGGCTTGGCTTAGTTTCTAGACCAGACCTGTGGGTATAACAATGTCATGATACTGCCAGTATTAAAGAAATGAGCTTGATTAAGCTCGTAGGCTTCACCCGGGGACCTATGTACAAACACATTAGCTCATCTAGTCCTCAGACCAACCCACCAGTGAGGAAACTGCCGTCCTCGTTTTATAAACAGGACACAGAGAGTTTGAGAGACTCGCCTGAGGTCACCCAGCTAGTGATAGCACTGTCTGGATTCTGAATAAGGCAGTCTGTCTCTGGAGCTCTTAACTGTCATGCCCAGAGCTTCTGGGGGCGGGGGAAGATTAATGGTGACATGGAGCTAAGAGATACAGAGTCTTCTGGTCTTCCCTTTGACTCTGGAAGCTCCATCCATGATGAGACAACCAGCAGACTCCGCCCCCAGGAGGAGGGGCAGAGTGGAGGGGCAGGTGTTATAATAGGCTATACTGGTGTGGCTGTGCAAGGGTCAGGGGTTCCGTTAAAGCCCATCCCACTGACTCCTCTGGAGCTGCAATAACTCCGACCTTTGTCTGATCTGAAGGCTAGATCTCCATACAGGATAACTTGGGAGGAGGATCTGTATGCACAGCCAGATTCTTTGCTACTCACTGCAGGGTACTTCCTCCCAGGACTCTGGGGCTCCCCACCTTGTCCCCCTGCAAACTAAACAACTACAGGCACTAAGCAGAGGTGCAAACCAGCCCCTTCCACTGCTCACTAACCCTGTGCACTTCCTGTGGTCCGACAAGCAGCTTGGGCCTTTGCAAATGTCACCCGGGCTGCACTCCCCTTCCCTCACTCTCGGCTCCATGCATCACTGGTGAAATTCTCCATCCTCCTGTGGGACTGTAAATAGTCCTCATTCAGGGAAGTCATCCCGATCACCCCATCCCAGGTGCTAAGCCCGCCTGTTATCAACTTGTACCTAACTGCTGGTCCAGTCACTTGCTAGCATTTGCATTAGCCAATTGTGAAGACAGTGATTGGCTCGGATCGGTCTTTGCTCATGAATGTTTTATTCACTCTCAATCGACAAACACCTCCAACGACGGCTGGCCACATTTGTTGAATACGTGAATAAGTGAGTGAGGTCCTACACAGCCCCACCCTGTGCAACAGGAATCCGGACCCTCTGTGGCCCTTCCAGCCTCTTCGGTGTTCAGTGGGGGTCTGTGGTCCCACTAAGTGTTCAGGAGAGCGCCAACACCTAGGCTGGGGGTGATCAGGATGACTTCCCTGAATAAGGGGTATTCACAGAAGAATGGAGACGTTCACCAGTGATGCATGGAGCTGAGAGTGAGGGGTGGGGAGTGCAGCCCACATGGCAGTGTGCGGAGGGTGCAGGGAAAGGACAGCCACTGTGTCTCAGGGCCAGGATCTCACATGAAGTTCTCCATGAACGGCCTCCGTGTGCATTTGACAATCGAGAAAAACAAGAGTCGGGTGGATGTTAATGCCACTCTGCTCCTTACTGTGGGCTTCCCAGTTTCTTCTGTCAAATGAGGATAGAATAGGGGCAAGTGAGTCAGACAACCCTGAAAGTCACTTCCAACCTGGTCATTCTCTTCCTGAGGTCTGGACTCCTGCTGCCCATGTGTGCATCTGCATGCCTGAATGCTTGCTAGTGCTCAGCATCCTCTTGGACGAAGGAGAACTGTGTCATTAGCTGAGGCTGCAGCTTCAATCTCCTAGATGAAGTAGCCGCCCTTGGGGAATAGAAATATCAAGGAGTTTGGGCTCAGATGTCCTGTCCCATGTACCTGGGGGTGGGGGATGCTGCACCATCTTGCTCAGCCCCTGTGCTGCTCCACAGTAAAGATCAAGGAGGAGCTGTATGCAAATGCAGTTTCTAGATGGCTGAGCCAGGCTGTTCCCAGGGCTGGCTGGGATATTTATTCAACTCACTGTCACCAGATGCTTTTCCAAGGCAAAGGCAGGGACTGTGATAAATGGTAACACGATCTCGGCGGCAGCCACGGGCGAGGTGGGAGATGATCAGCCGCCCCACCTCCCTTCCCTGGTTCTTCCTATTTTATCTGTGATTCCCCTGAAGCCTTGGAATCACTGCTCCTAAAACTCAAAGGCAGGAATGGAATTCTATTCCCCGGCACCAGGCAATGGGGTCACCGACGTTCGCTGGGGTTACTTTAATCTTGCCTTAAACATCCAACAAGAAAGAAATGTGGTAAGCTGGGCCTTGCGGGCAGAGAATCACCCTGGGGACTGGGTCTCCGCGTCTTCACTCATCTCTGGTCTCACCCTTCTCCTGAACATTTGCATTCTACAGGAGGAGGAGGGGGGATTTCACTTTTTCAAAAGGAAAAACAAAAAAGAAGTGGGTATGCTGTGCTGGAAATGGAGCCCAGGGTTTTGCTTGCATTCGGCAAGCATCCTACCTCTGAGATAACGGGTCCGGCTCTCAAGTCTTTAACTTCTGCAGTTGCAATCTGTTACCACGAAGAAAGCAGGGGGCTACTTTGTAAGTCTGGGAGATAATAGAACGGGAAGCAGACAAGGGGGAAAGCAGAAGGAAGAAGAGCAGCAGTGGTTTGGGACTGCGAAGGTTCCTGGAAAGCTGTTCAGCCTGGTTCTGAGCCCCTTCCCCCCAGTGGGTCTATGGTTTGGGTCTATGGTTCTGATCCCCCCCCCCAGGCACTGATCAGAGCTGGAACTCATTACTCCTTGGCTACACCATGAACTTGACATTATTTTATGTTTATTTTTAGCATGAGGAAACTGAGGAACAGAGAGGCGGTGGAACCTCTCTGCCAACACAGTGCTCTTCGCCGAAGCTTTTTGCCTCTCTCTGACAATACATAATAATATTTTTAAGGGCATGGTGGCACGCACCTGTGACTAGCACTGGGGAGATGGTAGCGGGAAAATCAGAATTTCAAGGCCATACTCGATCACACAATGAATTTGAAGCCAGCCAAGAATCCATGTGACCTTGTCTCAAAGTAGTAATGACTGGATCAGCAGGATGACTTGGGGTAGCTGAGGCATTGTTGTTCATCCCAGGCCTTGACTCAGGTAGTTCCAGTGTTGTCTTCCCATTGTAATTGTGCAAGGGGAGAAACTGGTGAACAGGAGGGTGGACTGTGGCAAAGAATGTGGTGTAACAGAGCCAGGCCCTCACTGAGGACAGTCCCCACCCACTGCTTATCCCAGGAGAGTCCAGGCAACAGAGAGTACATCATGTGGTGGAGGTCATTGGATGACGTCGTGCCCAGCCCAGGGTCAATTGGTTGGTTTGCCCTTTTGTTGGGAACTGTGGGGAGAGTCACCCCTCTCTGGAGAGTTATGGTGGTTCTCTTTGGCTCTGGAGCCAGGCATCCATGGCAAGACATTGAGGGCAGAGCTGAGCAGAGGGAGGGCTTAGGGTCAGTACGGTAGGAAAATGAGCTTCTCACTGTTCGATGTGTTTAAAAGAACTGGGGTTCTAAGTAGGTTAGGTGCACATGGCTCTGTGTTGGCAGTGGGTTCACACATCTATCTCAGCAGAGCCCCATGCAAGGATAGGACGAGGACTTCCTGGAGGGATCTTCGTTTGTACCTGAGGAATAGGTCCACAAGGATTTAGAGACCTGTTGAGGTCCCACAGCAAGGAACTGGCAAAACCACCCTGACCCTGTCCTCTATGTCTGTGGATACTGTCGGTCTAGCGGTGTCACCAGAGAATAAACAGGACACTGGGAGCAGGGGAGGATGGGATTGGTGTATATAAGGAGTCAGCAGTGCTGTGGACCTGTGTCCTCATCCAACTTCCCAGACATCCAGTTGGACCATGGTCCCCATGGACAGGTCCTAGGATGCTGAAACCAGACTCTAGGAATGCTGTGAAAGCCCAGCAGGCCAGCCTCTTGAAACAGAGAGGAGATATGCCAAGGTGCCTAGATTTGGGAGGCAGAGAGGAATAAAAGCTTGTGATTACTCAGGGTACGGATTTGGGGGAGAGACGGTAACAAATATATTCTAAAATTGATTGTGGCGATGTCTGCAGACTGAAAATAAAAATAACATAGAATCATATACCTTACACAGAAAGGCCTGAGACTTGGGTAGCATAAAGTTGATAGATAGTATTGGTGTCAATGCAGGGTGGCCCTGGGAGGACCGCTGGCTGAGCAGTGAGAACCTGACCCTTCTGCTTTCTAGTTGATAGGGCCTCAGGAAGTAGGCGCTCTTTTGTGCTCAACAAGGAATGTTGCTGTTCCTTGCCACTTCTGTGCAGGCCTGGCATGTGGCACCAGAGAGAAACTCTATCACTAATGTACCTCCCTCTGCCCTCTGTCACTCAGCTCTGGGTTCTCCAATGCTGACTCCCCCTGGTCGCCCTCACCACTATGGATCCTCTAGAGCTGTGCAGTCCCTTCCTAACCTCAAGCCCTGCCATCTGGCCAGACACCAGCCTTTGATTCTGACCCAGGGTGCTTTGCACATTAAGCCCAGACTGAAAAACAAAATCTGGTCCAAAGACCCCTTGCCAAGTAAGAATGGACGTAGCCAGTAACAGCATATTCTGGAGTCTGTAGCCAGGACTGTGCACACCGCCCTCTGGGGTCTCTGCCTAATTAATGCCTTTTGAACCCTAGCCCAGTCAATGGCATTGCATCACCTGGGCAGATTCCAAGAGAAATAGACAAACTGTTCTCCTCTCCTTCACCAAGCCATTCTGTTCCCTGGAGATATCTGTCCCCACGAAATTTGACTGGGAGACAGAGATAGTACCTCTCCCAGGGATGGACAGGGAAGGGTGTCTGGTCTACTAGGAGGGGTCCATGGGCTCCAGGGAAAATAGCCTAGTCTACTGCTCATTGTTCGTGAAACCACAGCAGACAGCTTTCTCCCAAAGGCTGAAACAAGAAGTCTGAGATTGGAATGTGCTGTCCCGGGAAAAGACACTGGGAAGTGGGTACAGTGGGAGCTACAGAGAAGCTTAAGCAGCCCAGTGGCTAGGTATAGAGAGCAGAGAGAGGAGAGGGGAGGGAAAGGGAAGCATCCAGGCCTACAGGAAGCTAAAATCACCAGTCCAGTACCTAGACTCACATTTGACTCTAGGAAGCCTGACTAGCTCAGATCAGGTAACACAGCCCATTTGAATTGACAAGCAGTTCCAAGATAGGTTCGAGCAACTCTTATATTTCACCTTTGGCCAGGAAACAAACTGCAAAGCATGCTGGACACGCCTGGGCCTCCCGTTTGTCCATGCCGAAGACAGTTAGCCACTTGTGTGCCTTGGGACCAATGCCTGACCCCGCCCCCAAGTCCTTCATCAGCTGCCACCAAACTTCTGTCATACCACAAAGCTCAGTAACCAGATGCAGGTGCCATGACCCCAGAACTGTGTCACCTACTAAGTGGGGACAGCCTGGAGTCCATGAAAAGTGAAAAAGTCCCTTTAGTTACCTTGTAATAGGTGATAGCTTTGCTTGAAAATCCAGAGTGCGGAAAGAGCCATAAATAGTTCTGCTCACACTGCCACCTGGGCGGGGGGCCAGAGAGGTGGGGTGCCAGGCCTCGTGGTTTCTGAGGGTGCTTTTTATAGATAGTACACGACAAGTGTGCTAATCAGGCACCTTGATCTGAAAGGTGAGACTTGGTTCTGCTGCATCAACGACACAGTTGTCATTACCGCTGACTCGCTTCGTGACTTTCACGCCTCTCTCCGTTCTGTCCTGTCATCCATGGTGTGTTCTATCAGGAGTGTTATCCAACAGAAGAGGCTGAGACCAAAGAGGGCCCGAGAGCCAGCGAAGTGTGTGACAGTCTGAGTCCCGTCAGAATGAACCAGAGAGGGTCTTAAAGCCAGCGAAGTGTGTGATGCCTGGAGTCATGTCAGGAAGTTTATTTATGTGGAGAGCTTATGTCCCTGGGGAAGGTCTGATTGCTAAGTCAAATCCCAGGGTGGTGGTACCCTGGGTGGTAGCCATGCTGCTCTCCTTATCCCCTCCCCTACAGAGTCTCTACTGGGGCTATGACCCTGAGGAGGAGCCTTGTGAATGCAAACAGTCACCCATGGGCCAGTTAGTGCACAGAGATACTGGATACAAATGGATTTACAACATTATTTAGGAGGGCTGAGATTTTTTTCTCTCTCTCTCCCATCAACTAATGTTGGTTTAATTGTGTGTCCCAAGAGGTAACTTGAGGTCCTAATTCCTGTTGCTTCAGACTTGATCTCACTTGAAACGGGTGTCACAACTGTTCTCATTAAAAACCGGGCTACTTTACAGGAGAGCCAGCCCTTACCGACTGCCATCAGTGTCCGTGTGACGAGGAGGTGGAGGCTGGACTGCTACTGCTGTAAACCGAGCAGTATCAAGGACGGCTGAAGTTAGGACAAGGCAAAGGAGGATCCACCCAGTACCTCCTCCGAGTGGCCACCTTAGCTTCGAACCGCTGGCCCCTCCAATTTGTTCCTAGACAGCCACCGCTGCTCTTAGCCACCAGCATGTGGCACTTGATTTGGTTTCAGAAACCAGCACAAGTCTCTCCCTAGTCTCAGCTGGCCTATATTTTTTCCTGAAAATACTGTGACCATCACACAGCCTGGCACAGGATTCTGGAAGTTATCGGGTCCGGCTCTACCCTAGTCCACCCTGAATTTACCTTCTGAGCACCTGGAGCAAGATAACTGTAATGTCTCCATTTTTCAAGGGTGCAGTGAGACCTCAGCCCTATACCAACACACCCTTTCGCCTACAGCTTAGCCAGCGTTTTCTCATCGCACTCTTAAGAGCTGACAGCGCTCTAATGCCCCTTTCCTCTGGGTTTGCTCTTACAGACATCATACGGAGCAATTTCCATTGCATCGTCCATGGATAGGAGACCCTAAGCTCTGTCATCCCACCGAGAAGGTGATGGCACGGTCAAAGTGCGCCTTCCACAGGCTGAGGGATGCCACTCACTCCCTTTGTCTTTGAGACCTTGCATTTGTCACATTGCCCCCAGGACATGCTCCTCAGTTCTGTATGTCCCACCTCATAAGGAGTCACAGGGCATAAAGGGTTCTGGGTAGCAGGCTGGGCTACCGGACAAATTCCTATCTCCTGGGCTGGTTCTCTGCATAAACATGATCCAGGTTTTAGGGAAACCACCTGTCTCCAGCAGCTACCCCTCCTGTGAGGGATCAGCTTTGATAGCAGATTAGCCTCTAGAACACGTCATGCATCTGGCCATTCCAGTTCTGTTCCTATAGTTAATGTTCTGTGCCTTTACAACCCATGCTGGGTGTTGAGGATGCACAGGGAGTGAAAAGCAAAGCATTCCCGCTCTCCAAGAGCTTAGAGAACTCACTCAGGCTGCCAGGGCAGCCAGGCAAAGAACAGCACAAAGGATGTTAAGTGCGCTGAGGGGACTTCAGGCAAGCTGGCAGGATGCAAGCTCACACACATGCCAGGGGGCACTGCACACATGCTCACCCTAAGCCTTGGGAGGAAGACCTGCTATCACCCCACATGGCTAAGGCCATGCAAGGCGCCATGGGGAGCTGTGCAGTGATGGGCTGCCCAGATCCTTACACTAACACTGCTGTACTTTCCGCCCCTACCGTTCCTGTGCTAGGGACTCACAGCTTCTAGTGACTCAACTCAACCTCTCACATGCTCTGTCCAACCGCTCTTCTCACTCCATGGCTCTCCAGCTGTCACCCCAGGCGGATGACTTCACCTCTGTGCTGCGGGGCTAGCCTTGAGATGCTCCCCTGACCCATCTCTTTCTGATCAAACCTCATGGCTCTGGTCTGCATTTGGAGCACAGCAGCATGCCTTTCAAATCCTGGTCTGGTCTCTCTTAGAGAAGGGTGTGAGTGTGCGTGTGCGTGTGCGTGTGCGTGTGTGTGTGTGTGTGTGTGTTTGTGTGTGTCTGTTTGTGTGTGTGTCTGTGTATGTGTGTGTGTCTGTGTGTGTGTTTGTGTGTGTGTGTCTGTGTGTGTGTGTGTCTGTGTGTGTGTGTCTGTGTGTGTGTCTGTCTGTCTGTGTGTGTCTGTGTGTCTCTGTGTGTCTGTGTGTCTGTGTATGTGTTTGTGTCTGTGTGTGTGTGTGTTTATGTGTGTGTCTATCTGTCTGTGTGTGTCTGTGTGTATGTCTATGTGTGTGTCTATGTGTATGTTTGTGTGTATGTCTGTGTGTGTGTGTCTGTGTATATGGCTGTGTCTGTGTCTGTGTTTCTCTGTGTGTATGGCTGTGTCTGTGTGTGTGTGTGTCTGTGTGTGTGTGTCTGTGTGTGTGTGTGTGTGTGTGTGTGTGTGTGTGTAAATGTCTGCAGTTGTGGCAGATACCTGTCACCCCGCTTGGTTGGGCATTTCCTTCATAGTGGTTATTAATCTTGTAAGTCGCTCATTTGTTTGATCTTTCAACAAACATTTAGTGATTTAACATTCCTCTCCTGACAAACGGTACATTTGATGAAATCGGAAGTCATGCCTGACTTGCCCACCTGTGTACTTTTTGAAAGAAACAGGAGAATAGATACTGTTTTAACCACCATAATGACAATGGACTGGATGTTTGCACTCCGCACCAAATTAACACATTCAAATCCTAACTCCCAAGCTTTTCTCAAGGAGATAAGGCAATGAAAAGAGACTCTAGAGCATTTCCCAACTGTCCCATGAGAACTCAGTAGAGAGATCAATCTGCAAGGCAGCCCCAGAACCTGCTGGTGGCAACACCCCACTCTGGGACTTCAGCCTCTAGAACTGTGGGAATAATTCCAGCATCCAGGAGGTTCCCCTGGCTGTTCCTATCCTGCAGACCATCAGCCCAGCATACACATGCTCCATGGGCTTCTCCCATCTTAGATCAGCAGACCTGGTCCTGGGGCTGCAGTCTGTTGACTCAGAAATGACCAGGCCCAGAAAAGAACCTTCGGAGGCACATGGACCCACAGAGGATCAAGTTAGCTGTGTGGGCACCAGAGGCCTGACGAGTCAGGGAGACATTAGGCCCCCGGGGGATGCTGATGCTGGAGTCTGGGATACACACTGGGATGCACACTGGGCCATCAGCTGCCCCACAAGCCTGCCCTTGGGGTTGTATTTATTTTGAGCTACACAGAGCACACTTGGCTAACTGAGCAGGAGGGAACCTGGTTGAGACCTTCTCTATTCTTCACTTTGGGCCTGAGGACCCAAAGGTCCTTTTATTTTCGCTGCACCAAAGGGCACCAGGAGCTGGGCTCTCCTCCATGGGGCAGGCTTTGTGGATCATGGCAGGGCTGGGCTGCTTCAGTGTGATGTGTCCTTACACCAGCAGGCACTGGCATTTTAACACACACACACACACACACACACACACACACACACACACAATTTTACAGTTGAAAGTATCCCTCGCTCCTGGTCAGGGCATCTTGCTCAGTACAGATGAGTTTTCAAAGTGCTACCGAAATCTAACGAAGTGTTAGAGGGCCTCCAGTGCAGAAGGGAAGAAATCACACCAAGCCCATGGCAAAACCCATGCCACAGCCATTCTACAAGACCGACCTGACTGTCTGCCTCATCTGTCCAGTCCCACCTGGTCCTGGGCCTCTGTGCTGACCACAGTACCTGTTCCCCTGCTCTACCCACTCCATGCTCCTCCAGACTTTCAGTGTCTCCCACTTCTCTCCTTCCCCATCCTTCAGGGCCCCTCCCCTATTCTCCCCTATTTCACTTTTCTCTATAGACCAGGAGGAGCTCCTTGAGGAGGGCATGAGCGGGCCAGTAATAGCAAACACAAAGGTATCTCAAGAAAGCGGAGCGGGAAAATGCTTCGTCCCCAGCAGGACGGGTGGCACGTCCCCAGGTGCTCTGGGTACCAGGTGCTTGGCTGTTCCTATCCCAAGCTGGTGCTGGCAGGAAACAGAGGTGTGGGCCTCTGGGGAGCAGAGACTGCTGCTGCTGCATCTCATTAATCTTCTGCTAATTGTGGCAAATGGGATTTTACAGTTCCCCAGGCCCTCCCCAGGAGCTATGGCTGCACCTCAAGAGGGGGGCTGGGGAAGGGGATTGCAGGCCAGCCATGGAATCCCTTCAAAACCCCCTGATTTGTGCAGTATGCTCTCTGTGTGACTCTGGGATGGAGGGGTAGAATCTACACGGAGCCTTGCCTTTCTTTCTCCCAAACCCTAATGACATCCTCGGTGTAAATCAATCACACTACCTGTCAGGGAGCTTGTGGCCAAAAGGATGACTGAGTGACTCAGCTGACTCTCAAAGTGGCACATAATTCCTTCTGAAGGTTTGCTACCCGAGGCCCAGCAGCCTAGGTCGCCAAGCTGCAGAGACCAAGGCCCTGAATCTACTGAAAGAGAGAAGCTGGCTCACCAGCTATGGCCTCTTGGTCTCTGGGTCTGTACTTCCTCCCCTGTAATGTCTGAGAAGAATAATCACCTCTCTAGGGAATAGAACAATGAAATTAAACTGCATCCAAGTGCTTCCAGTGGAGGACGCTTCTTAGCATCCGTTCCTAAGGGTGTCCTCGCCTGTCTAGTTCTCCTCAACCCTTGCTTTTTATGTGATGGCGGGCACAGCTCTCCATTAATAACCAGTGCTTAGACTAATGAGTGACGGCTGGGCTCCACACTTTGTCTCTGCTCTCTACCACACCCTCCAGAGGGAGCAAGGACAGGACCAGGGATAGAAACCCTATCTGAAGGTGCCCTAACAAAGATGAAAACCTGAGGCTGTTCTGCCCAGCCTTGTACCTTGGGGGTCAAGTCCAAGTCTTCCTTTCTCTTTGTCCATTACCATCTGGTCATTTTTGTAAAGAGCCCCAGCCAACTGTCACCTCTTACTCCTGTTGTGTGAGACAGACTGAGAGAGGGATAAAGCTGGGGTTTCGGTGTTTGAGCAGTAGTCGCCTTGCTGAATAGCTTTGATAACCATGGGGTCCCAGTTTCTTGGTCTAGCAAGTGAGGTCTCCTTCCCAGAGCAGTCTCAGGGTTTCCTGGGACTTGGGAACATGCAGGATCCTCAGTTCAAGTGGGCAATACAATTCAGGCACAGCCATGCAGGCCTACAGAAGCCATGGGTAAAGCCATAGCAGGCCCTTACAAAGGCCCTGCGGTCTCCATACCCAAACCTCATTTTTGAAATAAAGAGAGAGCTGGTTCAGAGAGCTCCTGTTTCTTTAATTAAAGGAACGTAGCCTCCACAGGTTTCTAATTGGCTGATAAATGACAGAAAAGATGCAGCTTCCTCCTCATGGAGTTGACAGGGTTCCTCAGGAAGGGGACACCCACAGTGGTGACCCAGCTTTTTGCCTTCCTCATAGCTGGGGCATCCCTAGCTACCCTGGCCCTGGCTAGAACCCCTGAGGTCCCCAGCTTCTCACAGTGTATGCCCAGCCTCCGACAGACACTGTCACCCATTTGCAACCACAACCATTGATTTTAGGCCCTGAGATTACCTTCTGTTTCTTCAAGGCAGTTTCCCTGAATTGGGGAAAAATCATGAAACATCAGATGAGGGAGTTGTGTCTTGTTGTTGTTGTTGTTGTTGTTGTTTGTTTGTTTTGTTTGTTGAAGATGGGAGAGTTATTATCTGCATGTTACTTCATGGGGATCTCCTGATAGTGACAAGATCAGGGTCACAGCTGACCATGGTGGTGCATGTTTTCAATGCCAGCATCCAGGAGGCTGAGGCAAGAGGGTTGCCATGGGTGACACAGAATGAGTACCAGGCCAGCTAGAGCAAAAATAGATATCGGCTGTCTTCCGGCTACTTAACCATATCCATGTAAATTAATTCAACCAACCTACATCTGGGGTCTCACAGTTTACCATCTGGGCACGAGGACTGGATGAGGTACAGCCAGTCTCCTAAGAGTTTATTCATATTGTCTTTATGAATGTAATGCCATTCACAGAAAGAGGTTAGAATGCAGTTTCCGTGAGAACAACCGAAGCCTGGGAATGTCAGATAAAGGCTTTTGAGCTCCAAGGCTTGTTGGACCAGTGTCACTCTGTAGACTATCACCCCGAGCTTGAGGTAGACACAGCCTTGAAGTACTGTCGCTGTCCCCTTATGAACTAACGCATAATTAACAGTGGCTAAGTCACACCCAGACCACAGTCCTCTGCGAGCCCACACACACTGCTGACCAGTGGAAACCACTTCATGCCTGCCCTCTGGTGCTTTCAGACATCCTCCTTCCTCACACGTACACAGGCTGTTCCTTCTACCAGGAAGGAAGCAGCCTCCCGTGATGTGTGCACCATGGGGTCTGAGTCAGGCTCCTCATGGGGATCTGCATCTGAGCTCTGCCCTTTCTCACCTCTCAGACTGCTAAGGTTCCCTTGCCAGGTCCTTGTTGCTCGATAAGTCAGAACGCCAGTCCTGCCCTGTCTAAAATGGTGGTTCTCTAACACGGTGGTTAACACATCCGCCACACTTAGGGCCACCTCCCAAGTCCCTTCCTCTCAAGACCCATAGGGGCCAAAGCCCCGCACTGACCTAATGCTGTATCTTATGTTGGCTGACCTAATGTTATAACTTATGCTTAGCCAAACTTGGCCATGGTCTATGGAATAATTTCTCTCCAGCGCTCCCAGCCTCACCTGCCTTCTTCTGTAGCATCCTCACTCTCTGCATGTCGCCCTGCTTCATTCTCAGCCTATCACACTCACCTCCCTGGGCCCTGCAGTGGTCTGTGTTCTCTCTGTCTGGATCCCTCAGCCATACCACCCAGTCCTGATATTTCCCTAGAGAGCTTCTGCACTTCATACAGTTTAACATTTAACTCAGCTTCCTGGGCTTCCCCTGGGAAGTCTGTAGATAACCCAGGTTGACCAGATCCCCACCTTAAGACTGCCTTCTTACCCAGACCCCCCACATGGTACTTGTCCTTGTCCACCTATCTAACCCCCCCCCATTTGGCTGTGACCTCAAGGACTGGGCCACCTCTGGATGGAGACCTTCTTGGCTCTTTGGAGCATCTGCCCATTAGGACAAGCACCTTCTGAGGACTGGGTGTGACTTGACCACTGTCACCTTTGTGTTGTGGATGGTGTGTCAGTTTGTAAGGGGACAGTGCTTCAAGGCTGTCTACATCTATATGTACATTTCCTGCTTCGAGTTCAAACCTTGTTCATCAGCACAACAGCTAACAGCAGTGCCTGATGACAGATGGCCCGGCACTGAGCCTGAACCCTGGCTCCACAGCAGGCCTGGAGTAGGGCACACATGTCTGGCATGGTAGATGCTTTCATTGATCTAGAGTCCATCTCTAAGGGTGCTGTTGTGAAGTCAGCCAGATGACATCAGTGCCAGCAGTGGGGGCTGGGCCTAAAAGGGCCAGTCCATGTCTGCAGTCTCCTAGGATGACTGGACCAAGTAGGCTATCTCTATTCTAATATGGAGACTTTCTGTTTTATGTTGTGTTATGGTATTTAGTTTTATTTTGATTCTGAAGTTTATGGTAGGAGGTTCCAGAATCCTACTTTCAAAGTCTCTTCAACATTAAGAACACCCTCAGATAATGCCATCCTGACAGTTCAACAGACATATCTGGGTTTTCACAGTTCTTACTCAAAATCATCATGTCTAGGCTCTTGGGCCTTGTTTAGCAGACAATTAGGATTTAGTGCCTGGCATGCATGGACAGTGTTGGATGAAACGATTCTGTGTAAGAGACTATAGTCTCTATAGTCCACTTCCTATTAGCCCCTTCCTACTTCCTGTTAGCCCCTCCCCACTTCCTCTTAGCCCCTCCCCACTTCCTATTATCCCCTTGTATGAACTGGCTGGCTGGTTATTACTCTGTGAATGATACTGGCTTCTCCATTAAAGAAATAACAAGTTAGCATGCACATTGCTGCTTGGGCCATAAATTTAAGGCAAAGTAGAGAGCCCAGCACCAGTATGGATGCCATAGCACTGAGTGCATCAGTGCTAGATCTTAACCTGGCCACACTGGGAACCCCAGAGGGACATTAACATGCCTTGGGGAAATGGACAAGTAGCCAAGATGAAGTCTCATGCTGGTCTCTAGGGCCTCTCCCGTTGAATGTTTCAGATGATCAGGAATGTGTAGGATCTGCCATGTTCCCACCACAGCCATTCTAGTTCATATTCTCTCTGAGAGTTGGGGTTGATTTCTTCTCAGCTATCCGCATCTCCATCCAAGTGAAACAGAAGAGAGAGGTGCAGACCAGGGAGGTGAATCCTGCTGTCTGTTGCTAGTGATGTGGAAACCATACATCTTGTTTAAGGAGGCGCTGACAAGTCTATGTACACAGGGAACCACCCCAAAGCCAAGGCTGGGAAGTCCCTCAAGTATGAGGCAGCCTCAGTGAGGACCACCACATCCTCAACACTTCTGGGACCGCAGACAGACTAGGAAGAGGGTCTTGCTTCCTTACAATTAGTGGCTTTGGAGATCTCTATGCCACCAGGGAAAAGCCTGCCCTTACCTGCTCTTCTCATCCAGTAATGGACAGGAAAGGGCTCCTTGGGACCATTGCCCTACCCTACCCTGCCCTGCCCTGCCCTTGCCTGAAGATGTCTGCTTCTTCTCCCTTGCTGAAACATAGCCATAGGATGTATTCGATGGCCTTCTGAGGCTGCTGTTGGAAGGACGGTGGTCCAGAAAATGTATTCTTGGACCTCATGAACAGTGGGACACCAGAGGACATAAGGACATTCTGGGTGAACACCTGAGAGCTAACACCAGTTTTCTGCTGTTTACACCCCTGCCTTGCCAACAGGTACAAAGAGGGAGCAGTGGACATTGCAAAGCATGGCCTGAGAACAGCATTAATTCCCTCCCAGCATCCTGATGTCAGTGTCCATGCATGACCCTACCCTTTCACGGTCCCCATGGAATGTATGTCCTTTCTGTCTTTAATTACCCTATGGCCATAATAGCTGAAGGAGAATTCGGATGTCCATTCTCCTCTTGGGAGATAAAAGCATGATCAAACTTCATGAAGACTCAGGCATGACTGCTTGTCCCTCTCCCAAGACAGCTATCACTGAGACATACAAATGACAGGGGCCTTCGGTAGGAGATATCCCCTTGGGAGCCTGTCACCTGACTGCGACTCTCTTCCCGGTACTTGCAAGCACCCACCTCACAGCCTTCCAATCCTTACCATAAATCCCTTACTATAAATGTAGAGTCCTCATTTTTATATGCAAAACTTAAGAATATTCTACTAATATGATCTGTTCAGGTGCAGAGTAAATATTTTTTTCAAACAAGAAAAGCGTGTTCTGTCTCCAATGAGTTCAGAGACGTTTCCATTTCTAGACTTACAGACTCAGTAGCCTCATCAAGATGGTCGAGAAGGGTTTTTAGGTTTTGTGTTTTTAATGAAATTTTGGAATCTTTGCATGTGCACAGTGAGATAGCTGATGAGTAGGACCCGGAATTAATTTATATTTCAAAAAGATATTATATACATAGTCAGGGTAATTTTATATAGTTTTTTTAATAATTTGTGTATGAAACAAAGTTTCATGGTGTGGACTTTTCTACTGTGTCATGTAGATGCTCAGAACATCTCAGACCTGGGAGCAATTCAGATGTCAGTTTTGAATTGAGAATGCTCAACCCACGTTACCAATTCTACCACTGCCAGGCCTGCTGGCTACCATTTTGACTATGACCAATTACCTGACAAGCAGAGACTAAGGGCAAGTTTTGGATCCAGTTAGAGAGGAGGAAAGAAGAAAGCACGCTGGTGGGAGTGTGTTCTGTCAGCAGGAGTGTGAGGCTTCTTGCTTACATCATGGTTGTCCGGGAAGCAGAGGCAGGTGAATGCTGGCATTCAGATGGCTTTCTCCCTGTTCTCTTTTTACTCAGACCAAGGCCCCAGCCCATGGGATAGTAGCACATACCCTCAGGGAGTGAAGTCTCCTCCTCTCAGTTAACTCTCGGAAAATGATATCACCCATGTATCCAGCGCCCTAAACGTTTCCTAATTCAGTGTTGGCAATCAAAGCCAGGCGGTCTAGAATAGAGGGATGGCTTAGCGAGTGAGGGTGCTCACCACCAAGCCTGCTGGCCTGAGTTTGATCCCTGGGACCCACACAATGGAAGGAGAGGGCTGACTCCTCTGACCTTCACACTGTGGCCCTGCTGCTGTCATTTCACTCTCAGTAGTGAGCATTATTTCTAGGTGACTAGGTAACGTCCTCAGACCCACACACGTAATAACACCTTCCTCTCACTGATCCGCAAAACATCACGACGCTCCTTCTCAGATGAGTTAAGTCCTTTGCCCCACGTCCCTTAGCAAGCTAGTGAGGAGCCAGGGCACGACCTTATACGTCTTCAGAGCCTGCATTCATAGCACTAAGCATCCTGGTCTCCAGATCTGGAGGGGACAAGGGTGAGATCCAGGTCAGAGTCACCTGATCACATGTTCTCATCTGGCCAATGAGATAACACTCCTTCTGTACTGCTGCTGTAACAGCTAGGGGGAGAGCCAAGCCACACTGGAGACAGGGTCTTCCTGTAACTGCCCTCCCACAATGCTCTGAGAGACTTTTACCCTGTCACCACTCTGTCCCCTCCAGACAGATGCTTTTTCTCCTTGGAGAAAGTACATCTCTGTCTGAGGACATTTTACCTGCCAGGCCCTCACCTGTGTGGCTGCTTTCCTGTCATCTGGGACTCTTACTCACAGGATGCCAGCTATGGGTTCCTTCGTTTGTGTGTCCAGCGGTTTCCCCCATTGTGCTTCTGTTTGGGGGCCCAGGAGTCCGAGCTACCTTCTGGTATCTTCTTCATTTGTTTGCCTGTTTGATTCTTGTTCAACTCCCTGACTCAAGTACATGTTCCCTGGGAGCAGAAACAAATCAGCCACACCTTGCTGTGCCCAAGAGTGCAGTGCATGGCTAATTGTTGGTCAAGTGATTTGGGTGAGCATGCTCTGGCCCCCACCTCAGGTATGGCACTCTGTGAAGAGAAAACAATGTCAAGGTGAAGGGTACAGCCCATGGGCCCTAAGAGCTTGATGTCTCATAGGGGCGGGGGGGCAAGGCAGGATGCAGGGCAAAGAAGAAAAGGAATTGAGAGGTGGGAGCAAGGAAGGAAAGGAGAGAGCTCAGCGTGGGGTGGGAGGTGAGAGACAATCACCACGCATCTGGTGAAGCATGGATAAATATGGGGATTATAGATGGCGTCGGGCCTGGGAACGGCCCAAGGGGACAAGGCTCAGGGCTGCAGAGGTTCTGAAACAACTTTCTAGAGCCCAGGGAGTGAGGGTGGAGTAGAAGAGGCCAGCTTTGAGAGCACTGCCCCATAGCAGGAACCTAGATCTCATTCCTTACAGAACAAAAGCCATGAAGACAGTTCACACTGATAACCGAGGAAGTGACTCTCAGGCCAGCATCCAATGCTCACCCTGCTACTCTTTTTCTTTTAAAGATCTGCTTGTTTTTTTTATTTTATGTGTATGAGTGTGTGCCCACACATATGTCTGTGTATCATGGGCTTGCAGTGCCCATGGAGGGCAGAAGTGGGTTGAATCCCCCAGAACTGGAGTTAAAGATAATTATAAGCTGCCACGCAGATGCTGGGAACTGAACCTGGGTCCTCTGGAAGAACAGCCAGTGCTGAGCCATCTTTCCACCCCTTCACTCTGCTACTTTTCCATCATAAAATTGGCCGAGGAATTCTACGTCCGTGAGCCCATTTTCTCATTTGGAGTAGGTAAACCTTTACAAATGAATGTTGAGTAATTGTGGCTTCTGTCGTTGGTGTGGTTTGCACAGAACCAGCAGAGGATGTAGAAGGGGCTTGATTCAAGCTAGATCCCTCAGTCATGCTGTGGACTGTGACTTGACAGTGGCCATGGGGTAAGCAGGGGAGACAAGTACAAGGCAAAGAATTAGAAAACTGTTGGAGTAGTTAGGAAAGCTCAGACTCGGAGCCTCTATGGTAGAAACCTGGTTAAAAGAGGCACAGGTGTACTTCAGCCCTAAAAACTAAGGGAACAGAGGCCAGAGGAGCCCCAAGTCTGTGAGGGTATAGAAACTCAGGTGCAGACTAAGGGGAGACACAGCCCAGCCTAGCATGGGTTCCCCTGCCAGCTCTTTGCTTCTGTATCTTCTTTGGAAGACGGAACCAGCTCTGAATCTCAGGCAGCTCCTGTACTGGGAAGGAGTGCCCCGTCATTTGTAATGAGTGATGCATTTTTAATTAAAATGGAAATCACTGGAGCATTCTGTAAAGTTTTACTTGGGGAATTTGCCTTCTTGCAGGCTCTGCCTTAATTAGCATTCTATTTATCCCTTATTAATAAATGATATCCAAGCAGTTCCTTCTGCCTCCTTTGATCTCAGGGTCTCGTCATTCATGAGACAAACTCGGTTCCTCACTGACAGTCAGGGATCAGTGGGCCCAAGCAGATCCGACTTGGAGTTCGAGAGCTAGGGTTCTCAAAACATACCAGCAACATGGAGACATTTTTTTTTTTTTGGTTATCTGGGTCCAGAAGCTATCATGTGCACCTCCAAGGTTGAAGGTGGCACCTTCTGAAAGCACACCTTTTTAATGGAGCCGCTAAACCAGGCAGTTTAGACCCGTGATAGCGGCCCTAGACTGATCAGTCAGGACCCAGCTCCAGGAGCCTGTGCACTTGCCGATCTTTGACCCAAAGTCAAGAAAGCTCAGTATGGTATGTCTTTCACGATCACAGAGAACCGTGCCAAGAGAACCGTGGAAAGCTGATGTGCTGTGTTCTGTCTTACATTGGGGGCTTATGTGCATGGTCCTGATCAATGCTCTAAGCCAGGTAATAAGAGTAAAATAGCTTTCCTCCAGCCCCGTAGAAGACAGAACCAGCTGGGGTGAAATTCATCAGCCTCCTTACAGCTCTCCAGCTCTAAGACAGTTAAGGCTGAGACTGTGGATTGCAAGGCCCTCCCTCAGCTCCATTTGCTGAATTAGAACTGCACTCTCCCAGTTTGAACCTACTGCCCTGACTGTTCAGGGTAACATCCGGTCCTTTCTGCCCAGAGTGTGTGCACTAAGGACCAGCAGCGCTAGCCCATGGGTGTATATTAAAATGCAGGACCCAGACCCCACTACAGACTCATGAATCAGACCCTACACTTGGACAAGGTCCCAGGATGTGCCAATACTTACTAAGCTTAAAAAACAAACTAGAGATCTGAGCACCTGCCATGTCTTAGCAGAGTTCAGGGTGCAGATGAGGCCTGTGACCTTGGCCATGAGCCAGATTCTGAAAGCCAAAAGCTAAGATTACCCTATATTCCCAGGTTGGCGCCATTGGACTTTGGGAAGATGGTACAGGAGCCAGAGGCCAGTCTTAGTATCCCCAAATGACCGGCAAATGCCTTTAGTTTTATCATAAGCACACAGTAGGGCCTGGCCTTGGTCACACAGATCTTTGCCTTTGTCAAGAGTTATAATAGGCCCAAAGTGTAGCTGGTTATTTAGGACAGTGGAGGATTGGATTGGCAATCACACGTGCCTTTGATTAATAAAAATGAAACGAAACAGAGATATGCGCTAATTGCCTTTCAGACACAGGGTTTATTTGGGACAATGCCTTTCAGATTGTGAGGCTCATGGGATAAAGGAGGTTGTAAAACAGTTCACGACAAGTGGCACACAAATGTCAGTAACTGCAGCCCCAACGTTCTGACACCACTGTCTACGATTGTACAGGAATACATGTGTGCACATACAGAGAAAGGCGCATAAACATAAATAAAAATGAAATGAAATGAAAGGGTCTCTGATGGTCTGGGATGCCTCCTTATTTTTGAAGAGAGAGAGAGGGAGAGGGAGAGGGAAGGAGAGGAAAGAAGGGAAAGGAAAGGAGGAAGGAAGGAAGGGAAAAGGGAAAGAAAAGGAAGAAAGAGAGCAGGAAGAAGGAAGGGATGGAGGGAGAGTGGGAGAAAGGGAAGGAAGGAAGGAAGGAAGGAAGGAAGGAAGGAAGGAAGGAAGGAAGGAAGGAAGGAAGGAAAGAAGGAAGAGAAAGGAAGTGTTACAGAAACCAGGAGAAGCAGCTGATGCCCCAGAGTGTGTTCCTGCAGCACTGTGGTTAAAGCAGCATCAACTGAAAAGGATGGTGCTGGTGACAGTAGCTAGCAGGGTAAACTGCCCGCTCTGTGTGTTCTAAGCTGGCCTATGCCACCTCCCGTGGATGGCCTGTCACTGTCACTCCCTCATAACGGAGGAGATATGAAAAGCTTTATCCTAAGCTTCCTGCTTAAAGAGCGGCAGAGGCTGGGTTCCCAGCCAAGGCTCTCAAGCCCCTTCCTTTACCTGACCTGAGTCTCCTTAAGGTCGGGTACAGCTGTGGTCTACAATCTAGGAGTGTGCATGTGAAAAGGAAAACAGATTCCAGATACTCAGGTTAATTTTTGACTCTTTTCCAAAATTGATCTGACCAAGATCTATTCAAGAAAAGCTCTCGGCAGAACCTTCCCCCACTTGAGAGAAAGTAGACGCCCTCCTCCATTCTGAATCTTACTGGATGATTACACGCATGCGCACACACGTTGCTGTACCTGTGATCTGTGCTCTGCACTAAGGACAGCCAGCCTGGATACAGCCAGTTAAGGCTGCTCAGGAGTTTTATTGCCATGGTGCCCAAGGACCAAAAACCCACACTGGTTTAGTGCGAGCATTGTTGCTAAGCTGGGGAACCTTAGATACACAGAGCTTCCAAGTTTTACCCGGTATCAATTCCAGTCACAGACAAGATGACTGAGTCCTCGGGCTTGTTTTGGGGACTCAAAGGCTGGCCTAGAGAAGCTGCAGAGATGGCTCAGTGGTTAAGAGCACTGGCTGCTCTTCTAGAGGTCCTGAGTTCAAATCCCAGTAACCACACGGTGGCTCACAACCATCTGTAAAGAGATCCGATGCCCTCTCCTGGTGTGTCTGAGGACAGCTACATAAAATAAATAAAACTTAAAAAATAAGAAAGAAAAGGATCTGCCTAGAGGAAGTAGTACAGGTAGGGAATGCTGATTCCCCTCAAGGCTTTTGGGACATTTTCAGCATTATTTTCTTGTTTTGTTTTGCTTTCAAACCACAATGTACAAAATCTATTCTTTTTCCAGTTTAGTAAGCTTTACTCGATCGAGTTGGTTTAAACGTTCTCCTCGCCAGTCACATCATAAAATCTAATTATATTTGCTCTTAATTTTCTTTCATTTTATAAACTGTGCTCTTTTATACAGTCTCTTGACATAAACTTTCTACACAAATCTGGTGATAACTTTTAACTACTGAGTTTAAAAGACGCTCAGACTTCAAACGTTTTTTTTTTCTTTTTTTTTTTTTTAATCATTCTTCTTTGGGGGAAGGGAGCACAGGGCTTGAAGCCCATGGAGACATGCAGCCATGTGGAAAGCCATTATCTGCTGCCATTTTGATTCAAGATCAAATGTCATGGGCATTTGAAGCCTTTTCACTGCTTCTGAACGTGATGCAGTCAGGGTCCTCCCTGACAAGTTATCAACAAGCAGGCAGGCTACAAACACTCAAGCCTCAATGGTTCTCTTGAAAGGGGTCTCCCTGTGTTCCGCTGATAATCAACCCACTGGCCATATTGAGGCAGCCACCTCCAAGGGGGAACCCACTGTTCCCCTCCTGATAGGAGCGCATAATCCCATCAGTGTCAATGGAAGGTATGTGCCCGCTTCACTAGAGACAATAGGCCAACAGAAAGGGACACTTGTTCCCAGCAACTGAGGGGAGAAACAGGATTGGCTATTCCCAGCCGCCATCTATAAAGGGTCTTGCCGAGCCCCTCAAGCCTGTTCTTTGTCAGGTTGCAGACGGGGAGACTCAGTCTGCCTTCCTCTACTGCATGGCTGCCACCCACCTTCCCTGAGCAGAATTCCCCTGAAGTCCCACAAAGACCGGTCTCTCAACCCCTTCTTCTAGAGATAAATCTGAGGACCTATGGGCCAAAAGTGGGACCTGAGTTTCCATGGCAGAGGAACAGCCAAATCCTTCATTTTTCACAAAGGACTCACAGTGGTGCCAGCAATAAAAATTGTAATGACTTTCTGGGCACCAAATGTTTTTTTTAATACACTGTGTATTCAACCCCAAAGTCTCCAAGCAGTTCTGTGTGGCCACTATAGTCACCCCAGCAAACTAGTTGAACAGTGGATAATACAGAGCTGCAGAATCTGGACGCAAGGAGGCAGACACATGGATGGCAGAGCTAAGCCCTCCTCAGGGCCTGACATAGAATGCCACCTTCTGTCATCTACTGTACCATGTTCTATACCCAAAGTGTGACTAGAGTTTCCATAGCATGGGCAAAGCCAAGCTGTTCCTAAAGATGGGGAAGGGAGATGGAATGGCTCTCTCTCTCTCTCTCTCTCTCTCTCTCTCTCTCTCTCTCTCTCTCTCTCTCTCTCTCTCTGCGTGTGTGTGTGTGTGTGTGTGTGTGTGTGATATTGCCCAGGGGTGGGGCTGAAATGCAGGGGTAGGAGTGTGAATATAGACTTGGGTGTCAGTCACGTGATCCATCTTCGGGGAATACAGGAAGCTGATGTCAGGCTTTTCTTGGCAATCTGGATGTCCTTGGGGCCATCTATAGAAGCGGCAGGCTGAGGGCAGAACTCCTCAGCTGTGCCCTTGGGCTCCTTCCATGCTGAGAGATGGTCTCACAGCTGAGGCCCCAGATCTCCTTGCCCCATTGGAGAGAGAGCTGAGGCCTCAGGCTTCAGGCTGAATGCAAGGCCCATTCTGACATGGGACATGCTAAAATGACATGTCGTGGGTATTTGTAGGCCTCCCTGGAGCTATTTTCTCCAGGGGGTCATTTTATTTAGTTCCAATTGGACTCTGTGATTGGTCTCATCCAGGGCCAGCTGGTGTCCAGGTTCCATATGGTAAGGCCTAGGAAAATGCCATGTTCCAATTGAAATATACTCTGCCGTGCTGTGGGCACTGTAATTGCCTCTGACTGGAAAAGGGCTTTGATTTTTAAAAATGAAGCTAGGAAGTAATCTCTCCACTTCGGATTTGTGGTAGTGATGGGTCAGTGTCTTCCCCATTAATTCAGACAGACACAGCATGGAAAAGATAGGCAGGGGCCTCGGTGGCTAGCGAGGCCCAAGGAGGGCTCAGTGTGGGAATCTTTACTGCCTAGCCTTGACATGTGGTCTCAGCCCGTCACACTCTGTAGCTAATGTGATGCTGCCCAACCTTTAGCAAATCCACCCACACATAGAATGACTAATAGATGTGCTTTAGGGGACACAGTCCACCTGCCACACACCATGCTTAGCATTTTACCCTCCAAGGAAGACTCGTGATTATACCCATTTTGCAGATGGAGTAATACGAGTCACAGAGAGTAAAGGAATGCACCAACAGCTCCATAGGCAATACATTTTCACAATAAGGGTTCCTCTAGGGCCCAAGCTCTTAAGCATTTTGTCCTGAGCTTTGTTTAAGAGACACAATCACCGAGGGCCGTTCCTTAGAAGGCAAATGGTGCTGAGGGCTTTACCGATCCTGTCTGTTGTCTGAAATAGTTCTTATGAGAGCCACTTTAGAGATGAGGACC
Source organism: Rattus rattus (assembly GCF_011064425.1). Taxonomy (NCBI): domain Eukaryota; kingdom Metazoa; phylum Chordata; class Mammalia; order Rodentia; family Muridae; genus Rattus; species Rattus rattus. The sequence continues at coordinate 150,736,177 of NC_046155.1, read as the reverse complement.
AGACCAAGCACTCAGAGCTGGGAGTCAGCTCGTGGAAGTTAAAACCTTCAGGGATGAGATCCCGTGGTCGAAGAGATTGAGGTTTGGGAATCCAAGGCTTTGTTCATTGTGAGCCAGAAAGAGGCCATGCCCAGAGGTCTGCCTGGCTCAGAGCCCGAGCCAGGGCTTTTCTTTTCTCTCCTGTTCACTCTGTGGTTCCCCAACAGCTGGGGTGGCCTTTCTGGCATGGAAGAAAGCCACCCCTCTTTAGTAAGTGCTTTCTGTCACTGCCCAAGTGGGTGTCTTTTCATTGGTGAGGACCATCTGGCTAGAAGGTCCCCCTCCCCGAAGTTTCTGCTTCATGTCCCTGGAGTCTCAGAAACCGGGAACCATGTCTGGAGCCGCTGGCACCAACCAACATGTGATCTCCGCTGTCTCTGATAACCTCTGCTTGTAGGTGTGGGTGTGCACGTGGCCATGCATGTGTGCGTGGAGGCCAGAGGCTGACGAAGGGTGTCTACTTCAGATACTCTCCACCTTCTAAAGATATCATCACATTTTCATTCATCATTCATCGTGTGTGTGTGGTGTGTGTGGTATGTGTGTGTGTGGTGTGTGTGTGTGTGTGTGTGTGTGTATGTGTGTGTGTGGTGTGTGTGTGTGTGTGGTGTATAGTGTGTGTGTGTGTATTGTGTGTGGTGTGGTGTGTGTGGTGTGTGTGTGTGAGTGGTGTGTGTGTGGTGTGGTGTGTGTGTGTGGCACCAAAGACCTGAACTGCATCTTGTCTCCCTCGATGGGGAATATGAAGGCTAGCCCAGGCTTGAGCAGGCCCTCCTGAACTCTGGTGTACTCGGGAAACCTGCTCTCAGGAGTAACTGGATCTCCTGTGTCCTCCTCCATTCCTCACCGTGGGCTGGTCTCTGTCACCTTGTCCAGCTGGAGTCAGGAAGGCAGGGGCGATTAGAAGAGGGAGCCCTGACTTTAGAGGCAGGCACAGTTAGAGGTGAGCGCAACTCTCTGACCTGCCATGCAAGTCTTCTGTGCAAGGCCTTCCCACTGTCAGTCAGAGTCAGGGTCACCGAGACCCTACAGAGGGCAAAACCCCTACAGAGGGGTCCAGCTGCTTGTCTAAGAGAGGTCTGCAGGAAGGCCATCCTGGGGTGCCCCGTGTGGAGCGCAGTGGTGAGACCGAGCCTCCCGGCAGGAGCTGTGCTGACTGCTGGGCAGTGCAGCCACTCTCAATCCTCGGCTCTCCACAGCCACCTGGGGTAGTAACTGCTGAGAAACCAGGGAGGGACAGGTTGCCCTGGAAACCAACTCGGTGAAGTTAGCAACTCCAGCTAATCGTCCAAGGCATTTGGGAAGGGGGTTCTGTTATTTAAATTGCCTTGAGAGAGTGCGTGTAAGATTTTACTTCCCATCGAGAGTGGATACTCCGCATGTCTGTCTCTCCTTCTCCTATCCCTTTCTTTACTAAAAGTTACTTTAACTGTGCCGGCTGTTGTGGTCTCCATCTTCTCTTCCTTCTGCCATCTCTCTCCCTAGCTTAAGAAACTGCAATTAAAAAGCATAGCTTGGGGTTGGGGATTTAGCTCAGTGGTAGAGCGCTTGCCTAGGAAGCACGAGGCCCTGGGTTCGGTCCCCAGCTCCGGGGGAAAAAAAAAAAAAAAGCATAGCTTATTTTCTGAGCCCTGGTGCAATTCCATCCTCACACATAATGAGGACTTTCTAGGTCCTTCCATCAGGAGAACTTCTGTCTCACCTTCAGCTGAGACAGGCCATAATGGACAGACAGTTGGATTAGGAAAGCTCGGATGTTCAGAGTGGGAGGTGTAGCATCAAGCCAAGGATGCAAGGACACAGGAAAGGCATCTGAATGAGTCAGGGTTCTCTAGAGTCATAGAACTTACAGAATTATAGATACGCGATCTAATTGAATGAGTTACCGGCTACAGTTCAACTAACCCAACGTGGTCAGCTGGGTAGTTCCGCTGGTCTTCTGTTTAACTGTAATCCTGGAGAAGTAGGCTCTAATAGATGTGCTGGTAAGTAAGTGCAGACAGGTGAAGAAAAAAGAATTCTTCCTTCCTCCACTGTCCTCATGTAGGTCTCCAGCGGAAGGTATGTCCCAGATTAAAGGTGTACATTGATCTGAATCAAAAGCTTGTGTCCTCCAGCCTCAAGATCTGGATCACAGATGTGCTCTCTATTTCTGGATTCTAGAGTTCATTCCAGATATAGTCAAGTTAATAATTCAAAGTAACCACCACGATCCACCCCTTGTCAACTTGAAACAAATCATATTTCATGTCCAAATGAAAATAACAGCCAGGTCCTAGTAATGCCTAACATGGCATAACTATCCTTCCTACGACTGCAAACACATTGTAAGTTTAGAATAGGTCGGTCCCTTGGGGAGCATCCGTTTAGTATATCAAACTTAAATGTGATAACTGCTAATATTCTCTTAATTGACGTTAAAGAAATAGAAAGGAAACACAAATATCATTCTTAACAAAATAAAACAGGAGCACTCATGTCAATTACAATCCTCATTTCTGCGTCTGACCTTAGATGGCCTTTATAACTACCTTCCTCTATTACACATTCTGTATTTCCTCCACCCTCCACAAGCACCTCAGCAGGTCGTGCCTCTTTTCCTAGAGGAGGGTCCCATACTTTCATTCCTGATGGGTCTGTAGCCCTGTGTATCCTGCCTGGGTGAGGCTGTCGTAGTTTCCCATTGACTTTAATCACAGGACATGGTACTACTAACAGGCTCTCTAAAACATCTCCAGCACGCCAGACATAATCCTTCTTACCTCCATTGTAGAGAGGCAATCCAATTTCCCCATGTTAATCTGTAGCTATCACCCTCCTAACACTGTTATTCTTTTCTTAGCCTGTTGGCTTAAGGGCATAAGAAGCCCAGAGTGACCAGGGAGAAGTCTGAGCCTCCAGTTGAATAGAATGTTGTAGCTCTTGGCAAGAGCGCTCTCCCCTCTAGAACCAAAACTTCTAGGCCAGCAGAATTTACGGTTGCAGGAACAGGAAGCAGAAACTTTGCTAATGGGTATGTAGGAGTGATAGTGAGTAGAACTATTCCCTTTTCCACCCCTTGATTCCTGGACCCACCATGGACTCTGATTGTGGGACAAACCATAACATATATCAGACCCTGACTCAAAGCATATACTCCCTTCTGAAGAACTCTGCCCCAGCCCCCTATGCTGCTGCCACCTAGTTGTGGCTGAAAGAGTGTCTACCAAAGGCCTTTCCATCTTTCTATCAGGCCAGCTGCTTTAGGATGGTGGGGAACATGGTAAGACCAGTGGTTCCATGACTGTGGGCCCACTGTCGCACTTCTCTGGCTGTGAAATGAGTTCCTTGGTCAGAAACAATAGTATGTGGAATACCATGACGGTGAATAAGGCATTCTGAAAGTCCACGGATGGTGGTTTTAACAGAAGCCTTACATGCAGGAGAGGCAAATCCGTAACCAGAATAAGTATCTACTCCAGTAAGAACAAAACATTGTCCTTTGCACAGAGGAAGTGGTCTAGTGCTGTCAACCTGCACCCAGGTTGCTGACTGGCCACCTGGGAAAATGGTGCTATATCTGGGACTCAGCGTTGGTCTCTGCTGTTGGCAGTTCTGGCGCTCAGCAGCAGCTATAGCCAGGACAGCCTTGGTGAGTGGAAGTCTTTGTCATTGAGCCCATGTATAATTCCCGTCTCTGCTACCATGGACACTGTGCATGTGCCCATTGGGCCTGGACAGGAATAGCTGAGGAAAGACGTTGACTATCCACAGAAGAGATCATCCTATCCACTTGATTTTGAACGCCTCTTCGGCTGAGGTCACCTTTTGGTGAGCATTTACACGGGACACAAATATCTTCACGTCCTTTGCCCATTTGGAGAGATCTATCCACACACTCCTTCCCCACATATCTTTGTGATCAATTTTCCAATCATGTTCTTCCCAAGTCCCTGACCATCCAGCCAACCCATTGTCTGTAGCCCAGGAGTCAGTAAACAATCACACATCTGGCCATTTCTTCTCTCAAACAAACTGCAATGTCATGCGTGCTGCCCATTGTGAGGATTTCCCTTCCCCGGTATCTTGCAGGGCTGTCCCAGGAAGGGCCTGCAGTGCTCCTCTTCTGGGTGCTGCCTACATAACATGCTGAACCACCGGGAATCCAGGCCCTAGGTTTCTCTTCCTCAGTCAACTGATCATAGGGAACACCCCACGATTCTTTAGGTGAATGCTTATCAGCAGACAGCATTAAAACAGGAATAGAAACCACAGGCTTTGGGCGACTTTATGTAACTTGCTTGTGCTTTCAGGACCTGCTCGGGTCCAATCACAAATAGACCACTTCCATTTGATAATAGACTGCTGCGGTGCACGTCCTACTTTATGGCTTGGTAGGTCCGATTAACACCCAGCTCATGATGAGCAGTTCAGGTTGCATGGTAACTTGATGCCCCATTGTCAGATTTCAGTTTCCACTAAGGCCCAGTAGCAGACCAAGAGCTGTCTTTCAAAGGAAGACTAGTTGTCCTCGGATGATGGTAGAGTCATGCTCCAAAATCCCAGATATCTCTTCCGTGGGCCACTTGTAGGGGCCTCCAGAGGCTCCAAACAGCATCCCGACCTGCTATTGACACGATTGCCTCAGTCTATTAGGTCTGCTAGATCATATGACTCAAGGAGTAGAGCAGCCTGTTCAGCAGTTGGACCTGCTGAAGAGCTTTCTCCGCTTCCAGGCCCCACACAAAGCTAGCAGTTTTCCGAATCACTTGGTATATGGGCCAGAGTAACACACCCAAGTGAGGAATGTGCTGTCCCCAGAATCCAAATAGTCCCATTAAACATTGTGCTTCTTTCTCGGTGGTGGGAGGGGCCGGGTGCAATAACTTATCTTTCACCTTAGAAGAAATATCTCTGCAGGACCCACACCACTGCACTCCTAAGAATTTCACTGAGGGAGACAGTCCTTGAATTTTGATTGGATTTATTTCCCATTCTGATAATGAGTGTATGTTACCCACGAGTCCAAAGTGTTGCTACCTCCTGCTCACCTGCTCCAATCAGTATAATGTCATCAGTATAGTGCACCAGTGTGACATTTTGTGGAAGAGACAGATGATCAAGATCCCTTCTAAGTTATAACACATGGCAAGGGAGTTAATGTATCCTGAGGCAAAACCGTAAAGGTATACTGTTGGCCCTGCCAACTGAAAGAAAATTCCTTCTGGTGGTCCTTATGGACAGGCACCAGGAGAAGGGCATTTGCTAGATCAATAGCTGTGTATTATGTACCAGGAGATGTGTTAACTTGCTCAAGTAAGCACACCACTTCTGTTACAGCAGCTCCAATCCAAACACTACCTGATTTAGTTTTCAATAGTCAACTCTCATTTTCCATGATCCATCTGTCTTCTTCTCTGGCAAATAGGAGAGTTAAAGGGAGATGTGGCAGGAACCACCATCCCTGCGTCTATCAAGCCCTTGATGGTGGCACTAATTTCTGCAATTCCTCCCAGGATATGATACTGGTTTTGATTCACTATTTTCTTTGACAGGGACAGCTCTAAGGCTTCCATTTAGCCTTTCCAACCATAATAGCCCTCACTCCACAGGTCAGGAAAACTATTGACAACTTCTAAGTATATCTATCCCAATTATACATTCTGAAACTGGGGAAATAACCACGGGATGAGTTAGGAGACCTTCTGGACCTACTGTGAGTCAGACCTTAGGCAAAACCCCATTATTCACCTGGCTTCCATAAGCCCCAATGTTAAATGGAAAGCCACAATGTTTCTTGAGATCTCCTAGAACCAACATCAGTTCAAAACCAATATCCAATAGACCCTGGAAAGTCCAATTGTTTCTTTCCCCCAGTATACAGTTACCCTTGTAAAAGGCTGTCGGTTCCTCTGGGGAAGAATTGGAGAAAGGCTAACAGCAGAACTTTTAGGGGTCTTATCAAGATCCTTCCTCAGGGGTACCTGGCCACCCCTTCATTCAAAGGATTCTGGATCTGCAAATTGGCTCAAGTCTGGAAATTGATTCAAAACTGGCCAAGATTGCCTTTTGCCACAATCCAATGTAGCCTTTCTTTCATTTATTTGAGAATGTTCCTGCTTATACAGATCAAACGGAAATGCAGTAGACTTATTTCATGCCTGGAAACACCATGACTGATTAGCCAGTACCAAAAGTCCATACAAGCCATGCCATTGTAAAATTCACCTTGCCTTCACGGTTAGGTCATTAGGAACGTTGTTCTGTCAATGCCGCCTTTTGTGATAACCACAATTCATTGCCACCACCTGGCCCTTGCTACCTCAGGGCCCAATTAACCCATTGCATTTAATTCATCCAATTGAGGGGCAGCGTCTCCAACCCTAAGGTCTGGCACAAGGAAAAGGGTAAGAACAGAGCTCTTCAAATGTGCTGGTTCCTCTCTCACCATTTTGCGTCTTATAGGATTTCTGAAGAGCATGTCCTCTGGGCCTTCCCATTGTGGAGGATTAGGTTTTACACAGCGTGCCCACTCTAGCACTGCAATTTCCCCAGTCTTCAAGTCCTTTCCTCAACACTAAGCCAAGGGACATCAGCCATCTTCAACTCCTCTTCAGTAGGCCATCTTTTGATGAACGCTTCAACCAACCAGTCAAACAAACTTTTGAGACCTTTTTTTTTTTTTAACTGTGTGAGGTTACATATTAAACCTAGACTCTCTGCTCAGAGGGCCCATATCGATATACATAGCCAGATCTGGTTTTATGTTTCTTCCACCATTATCACACATCCTTAAAATCCATTCTCACACATATTCCCCAGGCTTGTACTTGAATGAATTAACAAAATCATAAAGCTCTTTAGTAGTGTAGCAGGACTCCTCATAGAGTACACTCTCTACCTCCCCTCTAGGGGCCTGCCTTGCTGACACCCTCTTATGCCGAGAGTTGGATTTTCATTGTAATTCAGCCAACCTTATAATAATGACTTTGGTTTGATTTTTCTACAACCTGAGTTGTGCAACTGCTGGAGAGAAGATTCTCTTCAAGGACAGACTTAGAAAACTTTAGATTGTTTGTTCACAGCCAGAGATGGTCAATTTTATCGTGCAGCTCATTTCTATCCATTATCAATTTGTCCAGAGATGCTAAGAGAAGCCAACCAGCAAAATTACTGTCCTCATTTCCCTCCAAATTGTCAAAAAGTTTCATATACTGGGTCACCAAGTCAGTTGCCACTCACAATGGATCAAGATAATCAAAGACATTTACCTCTTTAACTCTGAAATATAGTTTCTACCATGGGCTTTTAATACTCTCTGAGCTCCCAGGACAGAGAGAGAGAGAGAGAGAGAGAGAGAGAGAGAGAGAGAGAGAGAGACTGGAAAGGTTTCCGTAGCTGAAAGTGCTGGTGAATTATAAAGCTTATTCCAGATACTTAAACAATCATTCTTATACCTCTGTTCCTCTAGAACCACTTCTGGTAGCAAAATCTATATTAATTCAGGTTATCTAAAGTCACAGAACTTATGGAATAAACCTATAGATATATAGTCAGTCAGTTAGTCAGACAGACAGATATGGGATTTATTGGGATGACTTACAGGCTGCAGTCCAACTAGGCCAACACTGGTCAGCTGTGAATGGAAAGAGTAGTTGCTCAGTCCCACAAGAATAGGCGTTTCATCTGGTCTTCTGCGTAAGCTGGAATCCCAAAGAAGTATGCTCCAATGGATGTGCTGGCCGCGTAAGTACAAGCAGGCGGAGAATGAAAGAACCCTTCCTTCTTCCATTGTCCTTATGAAAGTCTCCATAAGATGGCATGGCCCAGATTTAAAGGTGTTCCTCCAGGTCTGGATTAAAGACATGTGCCGATCTGGTTCAAAAGCTTGTGTCTTCCAGCTTCGAGATCCAGATCAAAGGCATGTTGTCCTTCTGCCTCGAGTTCTAGACCACAGGTTCTGGAGTGAAGCTCATTCCAGATCTGGTGAAGTTGACAGATGAGGCTAGCTCCCACAGCACTCTCGCCTTTCATGCTGACATCAGCCCTAGCATATCCACTTCCAACAGCAGCTTCCTATCCCATGCCCTGCAAGCAGCAAGGATAATTATAGATAACCACCCCCCCCCATCACCCTAGGGCCGCCTCTCCAGGTTAACTGAGAGCGATGACTACCCACGATGGTTACAAAGGAACTGCAGAGGCCAATGGAAACCAGAAGCAGATCCATGAAAACAGAGCTTGAAAGATGCTAGGACACGCGCCATGTCTACCCCCAAATGGATGTTAGTGGCTCTCACACCAAAGCCAGGCCTGACCGTGACCTGCAGAGCTGTTCATACGATCCAGCTTCCTCCTGGGCTCTCTACCTGCAAACTCTGCGTTCACCCCTTAAAGCCAACCTTGCCTTTTCCTGCTCATGTGCTGCTGCTCGAGGCCTTTCTGTGGTTGCAGGCACCTGAAACAGTTGTACATGAGATGCTCAGGCACCGAGGGGAGGCCTTGGGCTCCCAACTGCTTTCTGTCTTTGCTGCTTGCTTAGCTTCCAGAGTTTTTATCCCATGTTCCCTGTCCTTGGCATTATTTACTGAGGAAGTGACGGGGGCTGAGGTTCAGGAAAGAAAAAGAATTCCGGAGACCCATTCTCTTTATTTTTATCTGATTCGTTAAGTGCTAGGGGCTCAAACCCAGGGCACTGGGGATATTATGCAAATGCTCTATCACTGAGCAACACTGAATAACACCCCTAGACCCGGGACATTTTTATTATCTTACTTAAGCTATTTTCACTTTCAAAGAAAGATAAAAATGTCGTTAAATGATGGTGATGATGGTAGAAGTGATGGCTATGGTGCTGGTGATGATGACAGTGTTGCTGATGGTGATGGTGATGGTGGTGATGGTGGTGATGGTGGTGATGGTGATAATGGTGGTGATGATGGTGGTGATGGTGGTGATAGTGGTGGTGGTGGTGATGGTGGTAGGCTGCAAATGTTGCCTTTTCTACAAGGAAAGGGCTAGCTTTTAAGGTATTTTCAGTTCCATTGACACTTTAAGCAAATCAATGATATTCTGGATGCTACAAGCTTCAGAACTTGGTGGGTGTACAAAAAAGAAATTATAGGGGTTGGAGAAAGGGTAATCAGCATGGTTGTCAGTCATCTCTGATTGACAGGTGAGAACACTCAGCTTTTAAGAGCCTGCCAACCTGAGACTAATGGCCCAGCTATGGTGGAGCAGGCAGAGACTCAAACTCAGGACCTGGCTCTCTGTTTTACCTGTATCAATTCACTGAGTGTACTTAGCCATGGCGTGCACTGCTTGCCAGGTTCATCACTTACGCAAAGGAAATCAGATGTCTGTAGAACGGTTACTAGCCTTCACCCCCAAGAGCAAGCCCTCCTATGAACCTCTTTCTTCTAGGAGGCCAGCCTGCACCCTGGGAGAGAGACCGGTCCATTCCCATCCTGTAGGTACCATCCCTGTAGCTGAGATGGCAAATCGTTGGCTCTTGGCCATGGTGAACACCACTGCAGGAATGAATGAGGCTTTAGGAGCCACGGAAGGCCAGGCAGAGTGGCTCATACCCTCAGTCTTAGCATTTAAGAGGCAGAGGCAGGAGGATCCCAGCAAGTCCAAGGCCAGCTTGAGTTAAAGAGCAAGTTTGAGGCCAATTGGGGCTCTATGTCAGGATCCCCTTTCAAACAAACAAAAGTCGTGGATCTCATTGTCCTGAGCCAGGGTCTCCCTCCATGGCCAGAGTGGACTCTTCCTGCCACACTGTCCTCAGGTAAGGACATTACAAATGTTCTAGACACTCTCCGTTTTGCTTGTGGGTTTGCTGTTGCTGTTGGCTTGTGCAGTTGGCTGTTTTAAGATGGGTGCCAGAGTCTTACATTTTTCAGCCCAAGGTGACCGACCTCAAATGTATGACCTCAGGCTCTTGAGTGCTGGATTATGCGTCTGTGTGACTGCTCCAGGCTAAACCTTCTCTTTTGTGTACACTCCTAAAAAGCCAATATTTTGGATTAAGATGGCTACTCCTTCTCTTCTGCATTTGTGCTGGGGTCAAGGATAACAAAGATATCAAAGATAACTTACATCTCTTTAAATCGTCTCAAACTTCACCACCAAAAGTCACCCTCTTGTTTCTGAGTGACACCAAGCGAGACATTTCTTATCCTTTGGAAGTTTGGGCTGAGTTTCCACAGCTGAGGATGAATGTTTACTTTCTAAAGACATGGGCCGGGCCACCCTCATCAGACTGGCTAAGAAGAAGGGGATACTCCTAACTCTGAAGCAAAGTAGTAAAGTAGGCACCATAAAATCGATCTTCTTTCTTTCTTTTTTTTTAAAGATTTATTTATTTATTATATATAAGTACACTGTAACTGTCTTCAGACACACCAGAAGAGGGCATCAGATCTCATTACAGATGGTTGTGAGCCACCATGTGGTTGCTGGGATTTGAACTCAGGACCTCTGGAAGAGCAGTCAGTGCTCTTAACCACTGAGCCATCTCTCCAGCCCTCGATCTTCTTTCAACGAGTGGAAAGTACTCAGTGGCTGGTTACCAGGCTAAGCCAATAGGAGATGACCCACCTTGGAGGCTTCCTGACCAGTTGAGGGATCTCTAGGCACAAAAATGGATGCAAACTGAGCTGGCAGCAGCTTGGAGGAGGAAGAAGCTGTCCCATGATCCTTCCTGAGTCCCAAGAGATACACTGTAGATACCCAAGCACCCAAACTACTCCACAAGCCTGAAGTCATCTGTCCTGCTGGGGGCATCAGAAACCAGCAGTAATAATATTATGCCCATGAAACGTGTCCTTCTCTAGTGCCCACTGACCCCTGCCTTTTGCTCTGGAGAAGCCATAGCAGGACAACAAAAGGAGGGGACACAGCACGACATAGGACCTGCCTTCTGGTTTGCTGCAGATGGCAGTTTACAGCCACCCAGACAGTAACTCTGCCAGTGACGGAAGCTCACAGAGTTGAACAGGAGCTCCAACTTTAGTGTTAAACTGAGGACTTTTACCCCATCCCCCAAAATGAGATTGTTTTCAGACCCGAATTTAATCAAGAAAATCCCAGGCCCAGCTAAGAGATCCACCTAGAGATCTCCTAGGAAGGGGATTGTGACATGGTACCTAAAGGGAAAAAATGGCTGTTTCCAGTGAGCACTTGAGGAAATTGGCCTGGCAAAGGAAGTTAGTGCTACGAACTCCCCGGTTCTCCCTGAGCGCCCTGGAGGATTTGGAATGGAAAGGCATAATAGTACGCATTTATCAAGCACATGCTGTGTGCAGACGAGGCTAGAACCCTCATACTCACACCTCACTCATTCCTCCTGGTCATCTCATGTGGACTTAGCCATTTCCTCCCCAACAATGTGAACGGTAAGACCCTCAGAGGTCAACTGAATGGGCCATGGTGGTGGGTGCATAGTAAATCTGGAACCGAGATTTGAATACACAACTCTTACTGCTCAGGGGTCGAGACTGCCTATCCACTCGCTGGTTCATCTTCAGGCACCCCTTCTCTAGGCACCCCAACTTCAAGCACCCTCTATAAAGCTCCTTTTTCTCCCACATGGCCCCATGGCTTCTCAGAGATTAGGACCACCCACTTCTATCACTATTTTGCTATAAGAACTTGGTGGGGCAATGGTCTTATTTGGAATTGCAGTCAAGCTCTCTATTCATGTAAATCAAACTCTGAGTATCACAGGGGTAAGGACCATGGGAACCTTCCTTACCTTTTCCTCTCTCTCCTCTAAGCTTTCTCCCTCCCGTCCACTCCCCTCTTTTCTCTTCTCCTCTCTTCTCCTTTCCTCTTCTCTGTTGAGGATGTGATCCAAGACTCTTCTGCCCCACAGATACCCCCTACATTACAGGCTGCCCTTGCTATGAAGGGACATGCCCTAGCCATGCAAGTCCCCTTGGCTGTGCCGTGGCCTCGGGTGGCTGTCCCTGGCCAGGACCCTCCTGAGTGCAGTCACACTTCTCCCCATCTCCTCACACACCCTCCCTCCCGGCCTCACCACCCACCAGGTGTGCAGTTTCTCAGCTTCCTGCGTGTGTCGGCTACAGGAACTCAGAGGGTGCGTACAGGGTTTAAGAATAGCAGCTTTAGCAGATGTCTTGTCAAAACAGAACGAGAAGCTGTGAAGAAGGAGTCTGTGAAGCCAGCCATGTCCTGCTTTCTTTGTTTCTGCAGGAAGGCAGCGGTGGGAAAACATCCATCCTTTAGAGTAGCGCCTTTCTCCCTTGAAGTGAACTTGAATACGAACTTCCAGTATTGTTCTGGACTGAAGTCATTGCCTTCCTTACCTTTTCCTCTCTCCCCTCTGCTTCCCTCTCCCCCTCTCCTCTCCTCCTCTCCTCTCCTCTCCTCTCCTCTCCTCTTCTCTCTTCTGCTGAGGATGGTGATCCAAGACTCTGCTACCCCACAGTCCATAAGCTTCTGAGTTTTTCCGGGTCCTCTACGTCTGTGGAGGAAGGGGGCCAGCGAATTATTAATGAGGGGCCCTGCTCCTGTGGCTAAGTTAGATTGGCCCAGATGTTGATGAAGCAACACAGGGCAGAACCCTGTAGGGAGCAAGAAGGGTTAAAGAAAAAGTGGGTGGCCATTTGCCCGCCCCCCAACTCCAGGGGTTCCAATGGCCAGAGCCAGATGGGGGGGGCATCCCAGGGACAAATGGAACCGTCAGAGGGTGCAAGGTGTCCACTGGGAATTCACAGCTTCTAGTTACGTCCTCCCTCCGCCCCTCTTTGAACACAAACTCCAGAAAACTGGGGCAGTGCCATTTTGACAGGAGGTGTTGAGGGACCAGCATCTCCCTCAGTGGGCGCTGGACTCCCTCCCTGTTCTCAGCCTCTCCCAGGGCCACCCTGGCATAGCACAGCTCCCTAGTCTGGATCCCATTTGGACCAGAGAGCTGTTCATCCCAGGCTGAGACGGAACCACTCTGTGCCACAAAGGAAAAGCTGTGCAGCATAGTTTTCGGGCTCACAGAAATCATTGGCATTTGGGAGAGAAAACGGGGGCGGGGGGGACACGAAAAGCCGATTTCAGGGCTGTGTTTGAGAGCTGAAGAGCATTCACTGGCTAGTGGTGTGCCGTGAGGCATTTCCCCTGAAAAACCACTGTCTGTGAAGGACTGTTTCCTGGGCCACAGTCCTGCCCACAGAGGAATTTCCGAGTTCTTTAGTGTTAACACTGCAGCATGAGCATACGGGGGCAGGGGAACCGGGTAAAGCGAGTTACTGTTGTTGAGACCGTCCTGCCCAGGGCAGCGAAATGAACGTGGAGGGAGAAATGCTTTCTGCTGTCTATCACGTCCGAGGCAAGCAGAGAGAGGAGAGGAGAGAATACAGAGAGAGTGGGGGTGAAGGGAAGAAAAGAATAGGAGGGGAGGGGGAACAAGAAAAGAGACACAGGCTTTGAGGTTGCACTGCCTGTGTCACATGCTCTTCCTGGACACATTTATGTGGGCACAGGCCCCTTGGTTTATAAAAGAAGAGAGGCTGTCCTGCTACTGCATGAATCACTGGAAGGGACCCAGGAAAGCCACCTGTCCGTGAAGCTCCTACCCAATGCCAAGCTCTCCCTTTTGGGGAGGCGGGGAGTAATGTGCATTTATTTTCTTCCTTGTTTTGTTTGTTTTAAGAAAAAAAAGACCTCCCTTCTGACACTCAGTGTCAGCAGGATGGGGAAGCATCTAGAAGCATAAAAATAGAAGGCAATGGTGTTGGTGCTGTGGTCCATGGGAAGGTGGCGTCTAATGTATTTGGCCCCTAGGCTGGTACACACACACACACACACACACACACACACACACACACACACACACACACACACCAGTGCAGAAGAGTGCTGGGACTTCATCAGGGTGAAGCTGGAGGAAGAGTTCTCTGCACCTGCAGCTCTCTGCTCTAGGTCAGTGCTAGGAGAAAGCCGTCCTTCAGCATCTTCCAACTTACACACACACACACACACACACACACACACACACACACACACACACACACACACACACACACACACACACACACACACACACACACACACACACACAGAGGGCTTCCCACGGTTCCCAAGGATGAGAGAGGGAGAAAGATGTCTGTCACAAACTGTAAAGTAGCCTCAGTCTACAGCCCCACAGTTTTCCATGAAATACCAGAGTGCATTTCAGCTGCACTCGGGCACTACAAATTTAATCTAGCCAGCTGGTTTGGCCACGCCCTCCTGAAGGGACATGCACCTCCAGTATTCCAAGGCAGGAAGTTGAAAGCCTTACCAACCTGACTGTGTGATACCAGCCAGACGAGCTTAGCACAGCAAAGCCCAGAGGGGATTCCACAGAGTGGTGCTGCCCCCTGCTGGCAGATGCAGGCTGAGCCAGTGGATGTGCGGGGCAGACTCTAAGGCCCGGCTGATAAAACTCTGCCAGAATCCAAAGGGAGTCAGCGTTTCCTGTTTTCCAGCAGTGAGAAAGAAGGATGGAACGTTTCATGTTTAAAACCGCTGAGAGTTTTGAAACATTGTCCTACAAGGTCAGAATAAATGACCATAAGTGGCCAGTCTGGGGTTTATGGGGGAGCGGGAGCACCAGTAGGAGATCAGTGCCTTCTACAAACGTGCAGGGGCCTTTCTGTACCTGTAGAACACATGTATCTATTTATCTTAAATTCCAATTTGAAACCGTTTTTCCAAAGCATTACCACTGAGTTCTGTTTTCCTGTTGAATATACTTGTTATTTAATTTTTTCATTTTGTCTATATCTTGTACCTGATTGTCATTACATGCGGACATTTTCACATACACGTGTAATATGCACGAATATATTCCTCCCCACCCCCACCTGCACCCTTCTTCCCCTTTCGGTTAGGTCCGCTGCTTCCTGGACCGTCTCACCTCTACCTTTGTTACACACATGCGAGGCTTTACGTATCTATATTAAATCTAGGAATCCTGTAAGAGAGAAAACATTGTCTTTCTGAGACTGGCTTAATTCACTTATTATAATGATCTCTGGTTGCATTCACTGCCCTATAAATGATAAAGCTTCCGGCCCTCTCCATGGCCAATATAACTTCCATTATGTATATGAACCAACTTTCCTCCTCTGTTCCCCTGTGGTTGGACACCCACGTTGGTTCTGTAACTTCATGACCATGCATGAAGCTCCAGGAAACATTGATGTGCATATGTCTGTGAAGTGTCTATTTTGATCCTTTGTATAAATACCAAGGAATTGTTTAGCTGTGTTGTATGGTAAATCTATTTTTTTTATTTTTAAGGGTTTTTATTATTTTATAAAAGTATGTGTCTGTGTGGGGTGTGCATGTATGCAGGCAGGCACCTGGAGAGTCCAGAGAGGGCATCAGCTCCCCTGGAGCTGGAGTTACAGTCGGTTACCTGCCAAATATGGATGTCTGGAACAGAACGTGGGTCCTGTACACGACGAACCCTGAGCCATCTCCCTCTCCCCTAGTTTGGGTTTGGGAGGAATTTGCACACGGATCCCCACAGGGGCAGGTATGGTTTCCACATCCACCAACAGTGTAAAAGTCCCTTCACCCCTTCCTCATTAGCAATCGTTGTCACTAGCATCTGCTTTCTTAATGACTGTCACTCTGATGGGTCCTCACTGTAACTTTAATCTCCATTTCTCTGAGGGTGGATGGGCTTGGATCCTTCCATATGTATAATAGAAATGTGTGCTTCATCCTTTGAGAACTCTGCTCCTTTCACAAGCTCCTTCATTGTTGACGTATTTGATCCTTGTTTAGTTTCCTGAGGCTTATTTGGGCTTGAGATTTTTTTTTCTTGCTTCATATTCCAGTTAATTCTCCTCTGTTGGATGTGTAGCTCGCAAAGGTTCTGAAAGCTGTCTCTTCAGCCCTTTAGGTTAGCTGTTTCCTGTGCCTCTGCCCTCTAGCTTCATGGGGCCCCGTCAGTCAATTGTTGGCAGTATGTTCCAAGAGACTCAAGTCCTGTTTGGAAAGCCTTAGCCAGTCTACGTGTCTTGAGGTGTTTTCCCTATTGTGTCCTTCTCTGGGATTTGAAAGAAGAAAGACGCATGTCTGTTTGGGGTCAAATTTCCCCAGGAAATGGCTTCTGTTATAGAAAATAGCACAGGAAAATAGCACATCAATACCTGAGCTGAGAAACTCCCTTCAGCCAGGCCAATTGTGGGGAGAGACTTGCCTTGGAGAACACCAGCGATGGGGAGGGGAAACTTGTCCTTTAGGGGTCTGGGTATCATACCACAGCATGTGCCGTTGTGACTGAATGCTTATGGATGGACCGATAGCCATGCTCTTCAACCTGTAGGAGTTTTACACATAAGTCCTCTTGAAGGCAACCATCTATCTTCAATGAGTACTGTAGAGGTCAAGACGGTGTTCAAATCGTTATTTCTACACTCCAGAGTCAAGGCCTAGCAACACATGTTTCTTCTAACATGCTCTCGGGATGTGGTGTGGCATAGCCTAAGCATTCAAAAGAGATGTCACCGTCAAGGAAGACACGTGGCTTCCTCTGCTGTTGGCCTCTTTTCCTGGATGGTGGATGGTCTTCCTCTGCTCACCTTTCCAGCTCAAACCTGGGAAACAGAGACAGAATGAGTTCATCCCAAACTTAGCACCGTGGGACCCTGTTCTCCCGCTGCCTTCCTCCTCTGCATCTTCCCTCTCTCCCTCCATCAAATGATCCTCTCTCATCCAGCTTCCCGTGAGCCAAAAGAGGCATCGGCATGTTCCCTGGGACCATTGCTACAGAGCCGTAGAAAACCATCTGAAACAAGGGAGACCTGACAGCATACAGAGGGCTGGAGAGATGGCTCAGCGGTTAAGAGCACTGACTGCTCTTCCAGAGGTCCTGAGTTCAATTCCCAGCAACCACATGGTGGCTCACAAGCATCTGTAGTGGGAATCGGATGCCCTCTCCTGGTGTGTCTGAAGACAGTGACATCTACTTGTATACATAAAAATAAAAATCTTTGTCATCTAATAAAGAGTAAGCTTTCTTTTGGGAAAAAAAGAAATAGCATGCATACATGGTTATGGCAGACAGAAAATACATTCTACAAAATTATATCACACAATATATTTGCAGCAGCATGGAGAAGAGGAGTGAACTGAACAGTTAGCAGCAAGACCTGTAGTGTGTGGGCTCATCTGGAGCCACAACAGCAGTCCTTAACAACACTCTGTGTCACCAATCTCTGCTAGGTTTTCTTTTTCTGTTTGTGTTTGAGTTGGTTTCTTTTTTTAAAGATGTAATTTATTTGTATTTATGTGTGCATGCATACATGTGTGTACACATGTATTGTATGTGTCTTGCATGCATGTGCATGTCGGTATGCATGTGTGTATTGTGTATGTGTGTGTATTTGTATGTGTATTTGTGTGCTCACGAAAGTACCCACAGGGCCAGAAGAGGATATCAGATCCCCAGCTGGAATGGGGTTATAAGCGGTGTTAGCCACTGCAACTGAGTAATGGGAACCAAACTCAGGTTCTTCTACAAGAGCAAGAAGCACTGTTGACGACTAAGCCACCACTCTACCCACCTCGGTTAGATATGCAGTGCCTTGGCTAACCCAGGTTGCTCTCAAACGTGCTATATGGATGACGGTGAGCTTGATCTACTGACCCTCATACCCCCACCTCCTTCTGGAATCATGGGCGAGGGACACAATTCTCCCCTTATGTAACCCACTTTTAAGGCGTGGAATAAATAGCAGGATATATTTTGAGGGAAACCATGATAATGAGAAGCAAATATCAAGATAATAAAACCAATAGGTGTATCTGTACTTCTTCTTCATGCTTTGAGTAAAAAGAGGAAGCTGGGTGCCTTGTCTGCATGCCTGATGCTGTTAGCCTCCTTATGTATTCACAGCATGTGTGTCTCCTGCTGCACACAATGTGGCCTGTGCACATCCCAGGAGATTGACAGCAATCTGGACTGGGGGCGACAGCTGGGCTTTCTGGTTGCCACGGATCTGCTTTGTTGGGGATGGTTTGCTTCTGCGGGTGCTCTGACAGCTCTGGGAGTCTGGAGGTGGGATGCTTTCGTCCAGCACTGGTCAGGCCAAGTTTTGGTTCATAGAGATCAGAGCCAAGACTGCAGCTCCTCTCGGAGCTGAGTGTTTTTGAAGAGAGGATCGGCCCCAAATGAACCAAAGCCAGAGAGTGATGGCACTCCCTGTCCACATGGTGGCAGCACTGAGTCAGCGTGACTGAGGGGCTGGGCCTGAAGGACCTTGGGAGGGACTCTGAGGGTGGCTAGTCCTTGGCAAAGGGACCTTATAACAAGCTTATAAGCATGCACTCTGGAGTTAGCCTACTGCTTAAAACCACACTTCAGGGACTGGAGAGATGGCTCAGCCATTAAGAGCACTGCTGCTCTTCCAGAGGTCCTGAGTTCAATTCCCAGAAACCACATGGTGGCTCACAACCATCTATAAGTGGGATCTAATGCCCTCTTCTGGTGCACATGCAGATATAGCACTCACACACAGAATAAGTAAGTAGATAAACAAACCACACCTTATTTATTGTGTAACTTAAGCTTTCTGGGCCTCAGTTTCTCCGGGGATTGATACAAGGAGCAAATTAACCAGCACATGACTTATTCCATGTCATTTACACAACAAGCACACAGACAAATGTCCTTTCAGCTCATGATCTGGACAGGGACCAGGGCCGTGTTGATTTGGTCTTTAGTGGAATGTGGGCTGGGAAATGAGATGGGGTAGGTGACCCAGGTAGTCAGTGTGTCCTTAGCTCAGGGCCACGGTGCTGGTCTTTCCCCAGAAGGATGGCAGGATGCCTTCCCTGTAGTTCTGAATGCTAAGAGAATGAAGAGAGAAGTCAGGGTTTAACTCCCGCTTTGAAGGCTGGCAGAGCTTTTACCGCATTCTCCAAACAGAAACAATGTTCACAGTCAGATCAGTCTGAAGCTGAGAAAAGGTGGGTCCCACTTTAACAGCAATGGTAGGTTCTGGAAACAGTCTCCTGCAGCAAACCTGACCTGAGCCAGGCACTCAGGGGCCCATCAGAGTATCCAGCCCCATATCAGAAGGAGACCAAGAACCCTCTGCTACAGAGACGTTCCCAAGGTCACACAGAAAGGAGTGGGGCTGTCATTTAAGTCCAAATCTCTCAAAAGGAGATTAGCTCATCAGGCCATATTACCAGCTGGGAGCTCTCAGAGGGCGCTCCCCCGCTCTAAGCCTCCAAGTCCTCCTGTGATAGTAGCAGGGGTCATTAAACGATATGTGGATGATTTTTCAGACCCCAATGGTGGTGTGAGGGAGAGCTGTCTGTACTGTCACCCTGTGACCACCGAAGACTGAGTCAGCTGCTCTGGCTAGGCAGGGGGTCCCCTCCCCCTCTTATTGTTGCATGGGCCTCCATCCTGAAGCCGTGGGCTTGGGAAGAAGACAGCTTTTCTGACAAGGACAGGATGGTCCTTCACTTAAGTAAGTAATTGCACTCCCTGCTGCAGCCTCCAGCAGCTCGGGAGAAACCACCAAGAAGGAAGTCTTAACTCATGTGAGATACAGAGGTCCGGGTTACATGAGGTTATAACCTGAGCCTTCCCAGTCTGTGTCTTGCTGCAAGGATATGCATTTGCGTTCACCTCTCTTGTCTCTAGCACGAGAGCTAGGGTAACTGAGGGGAGCAGCAGGAGGGAGTGTGATGCCCCCCCCGCAAGCCTCCAGTGGCCGCCATTAATGTGAACACGTGACTCACCCTTCCCTCCTGTGCTTTAAGGAAGCTCCCTGGGCCCTGCTAGCACTCAGATGGATCCCCTGGAAGCTTCTGGCCTTCTCTCCCTTTCCCAGGCCACCTTCCCAGTAAGCCTCATGGTGCCTGGAATCTCTCATTCCCAGCTGGCTCTTCCTCCACTCCTCACTCCCGCTATGTCCTGGCACTAACGATCTGTGCGTTTATTAAATTGGCCCCCATTAAAATAGCATCTCATGCTTTCCTGTGTGATGACCTCCTGATTAGCTCTCTGTTGAGGCAGGGTTTGTGGCTTTGCTCAGATTTGGCAGTGGTAAAAATCAACTATGGTAAGATCTCACCTCTGTGTTCTTCCTATGGTGGCCTCCCTTGCTCCCCCAACCCTCAAGTCAGGTTGAGGGGAAAAAAGAGCAAGAATGTGCTTCTGAAGTAATGTCTTTAGAAATCACAGGCTGTGGAGCCACCTTCGAGGTCCCACCGTACCAGCTCCACAGCCACAGACACTTGCTCCCAGCTTCAGGAAAACACGACTAACAGGCCAGTGTGGCTGAGACTGGGCTCTGAAGGCAAGTTCCTGGGTTCGAATCAAAGGATTTCTGAACTTTGATGTCTTCATCTTTATGATGAGCACGCCAAGTATGTACCTAGAAGGTGAACTGCGTACCTCAACTGAGAGAACACATCTGTCCATACCCCATGCATTCCGCATAGCGCAGCCTCCACAGCGCACCCTCCGCAGCGCAGCCTCCACTGCGCACCCTCCATTATATTCTCCACAGCGCATCCTCCACAGCGCACGCTCCACAGCGCACCCTCCATTGTATTCTCCACAGCGCACCCTCCATTGTATTCTCCACAGCACACCCTCCACATTATATTCTCCACAGTGCATTCTCCACATTATATTCTCCACAGCGCACCCTCCACAGCGCACCCTCCACATTATATTCTCCACAGCGCATCCTCCACATTATATTCTCCACAGCGCATCCTCCACATTATATTCTCCACAGCGCATCCTCCACATTATATTCTCCACAGCGCACCCTCCATTATATTCTCCACAGCGCATCCACAGCGCATCCTCCACATCCACAGCGCACCCTCCACAGCGCACCCTCCATTATATTCTCCATAGCGCATCCTCCACAGCGCATCCTCCACATTATATTCTCCACAGCGCATCCTCCACATTATATCCTCCACAGCGCATCCTCCACAGTGAATTCGCCACAGGATGTCCTACACAGCATGTTGTTCTCCACAGTATATCCTCCACAGAGCACCCTCCATTTTGCTAATGGCTGCGGTCAACAGATGACGCACTGGAAAAGCACGTGTGTGTGGAGAGAACCTGCTATGGCATAAATAGCGGTTTCATTACGTTAAGAATAGTGATGGTATGGCCTTTGGCCAGTCAACCTGTCTTGCCTTGTACTTTCAGACACCAGGAAATGGGAGAAGTGGGACACACAGAAGGTTGGTGTGTCACACTGACCTTGCTATGGAAGGGCCATCACTAAAAATGGTGTTGCCACATTGAGTGAGTTTGGGACACTGAGTGATGCAGATGGATCTGTGATGTAGAAATGTCCTATCAGGCTGATGTTTTATGACATTGATAGCAGTACCATTTTGGACTGGTATTTACATGTCTGCTCACAAATGCGCATGTGCACCATGGGTGTCCCCATGGCAACAGAAACCAGAAAAGAGTATCAGATCCTCTGGAGCTAGCATTAGAGTTATGAGCCATCAAATATTGGTGCTGGGAACTAATGTTGGGTCCTCTGGAAGAGCAGCACGTGCCCTTAGAGCTGTACCCAGCTCATAGGCTGTGGAACCGTTTAGGGGCACCTGTGAAGGATATACTAGGGCCATTCTACCCATAATGCTCTCTGCTTCCGGTTCCACTCTGACATGAGCAGCCTCTGCCTTGGGTGCCCACTGTCCCTGCTGGAAACTGAATTTTCCTTGTTGACTAAAACCATTCGTCAGGATAGCTTCTTCCTCTCCCAGGTTGATTTTTGCCAGGGATTTTGGTCACAGGAACAAGAAAGCCACTGAAACATTCGGTCAAACAAAATAATGGAATCCTTCAGTGTGGAGTCCTCGGTGCCTTTAAATAGTGCAGCTGCGTGGGGTGTATCAGCAGGCAGGGGAGGCCATCCGCTAGAACTTTTGGAGAATCCTCTGACCACAGACTCTCTCTACCCAGCATAACTGGCAATCTGGTAGGTGCTTCATTCACCTTCCCAGCAGGACCCTCAGCGTAAGAGCAGGAGGGAGGCGTTTCAGTTAGATGACACAAAACATAGAGTTCCCCCTTCGTGGTTCACTCTGGACACAACTACGTCTGACTCTACTTCTGCATGTGGATAGCCACGCATGGCTGGAGTGTCCCTAGAGTCAGCAGAGGGGAACCAGGCAGAGCATCAGGGAAAAAGGCAACGCTGGGCCCTTCTGTTAGTTAGAAAAAGTCAGGAAATCGCCCTGGTTCCTGCCCACTGAGTCCAACCTAGGTGTAACACATGTGGGGTTCAGGAATCAGGGCATCCAGCAAACCTCAGCTCTCATCAGCACCAAAGTCTTGGTTACTTTCTCCCTCTGTCACTCAGTCAGTGGCTAAGAGCGGACATCGGCGGACATTGAAGAGCCACTCACTCACCCCTACCCTGTTTAGGCAGATGCTAGAGGAGTCCTGAGATATAGGCCGATCTGTGATTAAGTCCCCCAGTCTGGAGCTATCCAAAGCCACCTGAGCAGGAGGCCCTGAGGTGAGAACTCTGTCCCAGACCCTGTTTTGGACTCTTTAAGATCAGAGGTTAGGAGACTTGAAGACTCCACAACCTGAGAGTCTGCCTGGCTTGAGGGTGGCCCAGGGTTCCCGAGAGACCTTGCCTCATTGCCCAGGCTGTCCTCCCTGGGGAGGCCAAAGGGAGTTCCCAGAGAGGCAATCTGAGGTCTCTATTGTTTCTCTGCTCTGGGCTTTCCTTGCCACCTCTCTTTGCCCTACAGAGAAGAGGACCACCCCACCCAGAGACCCAGCCCCCAAGAAAGCCTCTTCCTCCTCCCTTCCTTCATTTGCACTTCCAACCCTTTCCTCGATGGCAGCAATCTTGTGCCAACTTTACGGATTTCTGTACAGAGGTTATCTAGTAAAAATAATAACCCCCTGTCAAGTGATGGGTAGGAACCTGTGCCAAGGCTGTCCCTACTGTCCATTCAGCCCCATAGCATCTGTACATAGGAAGCCCATAAGGGCAAATTAGAACAATAGCCCTCAGCCCTCTAGGATGCTGGGAACTCTCATTGGCAATTATAGTAGCTCTTGGGGCCTTCTTGTAAGCTTTAGGGCATCTCTTGGGCCCTTATTATCTAAGGACATCTCTGAGGTCCTGACTGACTGTTTTAGGACATCTCTAGGGTCCAGGACCTGCTAACGTGCTCTACCTGTATAGAGGAGGTGTCTGTGGACATCAGAGGCAGACAGTTAGGGCATTCCAAAATGCCGTAAACTCTTAGGCATCAGGGAGGAAAAGAATTGCAGAAGCAGGCCAGGGAGAGGAAAAGAAAGAAGACAAGGAAGAGCGTATAGATCACAGTGTGGGCAGAGAGAAGCAACCTGTACAATCCTGTGGTCTGGTCAGAGTCCCCTCCTTCCCGCCATCACTTCTGTCGCGCCCTCCTTGCACCTGATATAGCTCTAAGCTATCGCCAGAAGACCAGCACGGCCTGGCAGAATTTAGGCACAGAGGGACCCTCTTAGGCTAGGGTCAGTTACCCATCTGTCCCTCTGTACATTTGAGCCCCAGATCTAGCCAGATGTCCTGAGTCCTAGAAAAGGCACTCATGGAACCACTACATGAAGGGTGACATTACCTCTGTGTGCGTTATAGAGCAGATTCTGGGTCCTACTGCAGACCTGGATCGCCTGGGCCCCAGAAGCAGCATTTTAACAAGCATCAGCAGCAGTCCACACGTGCTCTGAAGTCACAGAGCCACCACTGAAACGTGTAGCCTACCTAGTCTAGGCTCGCATGGCCTCAAACCCCATTCCTGTCCACTGCCAGTGTGTTGCTTTCAGAATGCTTCAGCTCAGCATGCCGTAGTGATATGAGTAAAGGAAAACTTCCTCAGGGTTACAAGAGAGTTGAGGAATACAAATCAAGAAAACTCATTGGCACGGGAAAAACAAACCTTGCCCACGAATATTAAGTAAATAAAGAGATGCAGACAAACAAATAAATTAAGCGTGTGTAGTCACCCACCCTGAAATATTGAGCAAATAAGCATTAGCAGGCACTATGATATTATTTGGAGACATTCCCTGTTCCTGACTGTCGATATGGAAGTCAACGAGGCCACTGCAACGCAGAGTCCAGGGGCCGACCTTCCATCCCAGCATCCACTCATGCAAGGGAGGCGAGCAGGCAAGCTGTTCAAGTCTGGCTCACCCACTGTTGCAGGGAAGAGGGTTGGATGGGTGCAGTGACACTTATGACCAGCAGAGGGCGGCATAAACACATATATCAGAGCAGAGCTCGTGAATCCTGAGGGTGGGAGACTCTCTGGGGAGAGGGGGAGGTTGGGATCAGCATTTGTTCTAGAACCAACACACACGCACGCGCGCGCGCGCGCGCGCACACACACACACACACACACACACACGCACACGCGCGCGCGCGTACACACACTGTTGATAGTAACAGTGGGGATGTTCACCAGGCAGAAAGCTTGTTCCTCCAGGTTGCCCAGAAGCCAAGACCAGAGCCGCTCCATGCAGGGTATCTTCCCTGAGGGCTCAGAAAGCACCTCGTTAGATTTTATTTTTCACCACCCAGTCTGGCCCTGGCAGGCTGTGGGCAGAGTGCTGGCTGTTGTGCCTTTTTGAGGAGGCTCTTGGCGGAGCTCCAGAGCGGGGCCTCCTGTTCTGTTTGAAGGAGAGCCGTGGTAGGCGTTTCACCCAGCGCTCTCAGAAAACTTTCTTAGCTGAAGAGTTGGAAGGGTGAGGATGGGTGAGGTGTGGACATGTCTGCCCTCCGCTCACCAGTCGATTTTCTAAATGAGGGGATAAGGTGACCCACGGCTGGAATACCTGCTATGTATTCCTGGGCTCCAGACACCCAGTGCTTTACAGACCTCCCAGAGAGGTGAATCCTGAGGCTC
Organism: Rattus rattus; assembly: GCF_011064425.1. Taxonomy (NCBI): domain Eukaryota; kingdom Metazoa; phylum Chordata; class Mammalia; order Rodentia; family Muridae; genus Rattus; species Rattus rattus. The sequence continues at coordinate 150,711,223 of NC_046155.1, read as the reverse complement.
AGAGAGGTCAGGTGACTTGCCCCGAGCCACACAGCTAGTGAATAACCAAGATAATGATGACATTTTTCACCTATTGGGAGCCTAGCATGTTATGGGTGGGCCCCAAATTAATCATTCCATGTTTATAGATGATCCTATCCGTGAGTTCAGTAAGCCCTTCTGTCTGTCCTAAAGTCTATGCCTTCCTTCTGCTCCACCTGCCTCAAACCTGGAAAATACTGGTCACCATTTCCCCCACCTTCCAAAGTACTAAAATTATCATTTATTCCCTCTGGACCCAGTAGCATCCTGGTGAAAGCTGTGGCGGTAGCGGCTGCCGGTAACTGCCTATCCTGAAGACCTGGGCGCCTCGCTTGGGATGTCCCAGCAGTGCAAAAGTGAGGAGGGGACACTCTGGCTTCCCATCTCACCTGGTTATCTGGGACTCAGGAAAGCATATTGTCCAAAAGTGATGAGGTGATAGCCTCTCCTCTCCACAGGAAGTGGCTCCAACACAATGAATGTCATCCCCCCACGGCAGCCCTGGGGATACCATGATGCTCACCCTACCCTGTCATGCAGTCCGTGTGGCACCATGCAGACAGGTCACTCTCCTTCTGAGGGACTCTCCCTCTCCTGAAGAAATACCACAGGTGACCTGGTGTCCGGTGGTAGCTGAGGAAGAAACCTTGTTTTTCTTCCCCTCAGCGCTGGGCTTATCCCGCTCACACTGTGGAGTTCTCTGATAAGTGGCCCGTGGGTGAGGCTTGGTCATTTGAACTGGCACTTATTTGGGGCAGGAGAGGGGACTCTACCCCATACAGATCTTCCTGAGATAAAACTCTAGCTTGGCTGGAGTCCGCCTTCACCTTCAGGTTTATCCATAAACTTGGGAGCTCTGTAAGGACTCCATCATTAAGATCTACCTGTCCCCTTGGCAGCCACCACGTGGGCATGGCAGGCAGATTGAAATATTTGAGAACTCCTGGCATGAGGAAATTTAACCTGGGGGTCTGAGGGGGGATGGCAAGAGAAAGAAAACCTGCCTTGATAGACCATAAAGGCATTATCCTGGGCAGCATGTCTAAAGTCCTTCATGGAGCAAGGGAAAGGTCTGGAAAAGGATAACGTGCCACGGTCACCTTAGGGCTAATCCTGGCAGCCCTGGCTCAGGTCCATGTGCTTCCTCATCATCGAGGACACGAGACTTCCCACATACTGCCCAGATACTATCTCAGTCACTTCTCTCGTGGGGTGACCAAACACCCGGCAAGAAGCAGCTTGGGGAGGAGGGATTTCCTGTGGCTCTCAGTATTAGATGACACAGTCCGTCACAGCAGAGGATGCCTGCAGTATGAGCTTGGTCACACTGCACCCACAGACAGGAAGCAGAGTGGACAGGAAGTAAGGCCAGGTCTCAAAATCCTTACGTTATCCCCTTAGTAACCCACTTCCTCCAGCAAGGCTCCACCTCCTAAAGGTTCTGCAAACCTCCAAAAGAGGAGGACCGCACGGGGAGGGGGTGGGGTGATTGACACCAAGTGTTCACACACGTGACAAACGTCCCCCTGTGGGGAACACTTCATATTCAAGCTGTAACCAGTGTGCTGATTTATTCTGTGAGGGCACAGAGTTTGTGAAAAGGCATCTATCTACGAGCTTCCTTGCTGCCCCTTTTTAGACAGAGGGTGCCTTCCTGGTAAGGAAAAAAAAATCTACGTCAGAGTCTGGAGAATGGAAAGTTTTTTCTGTAATATTTATCCCTGCAAAAATAAATATTTCCCCTTCTATCCAGGTCCAGCCTGTCTCTGTTGACAGCTTCCTAGGTTCTCCTGAACATCCAGTCACTCCAGGGACGGGGAACAGGGTGACCGGGCAACTGATTTTTTTGTTTTGTTTTGTTTTAATTTTTGACTGGGCTTTTGGCCGCTGAGAAGAGGCTGCCAAATGACCCAGTTAATTGACTGGCCTGGGGAGGGTGGAGCCAGGGTTGGGAAGGAAGAGGAAGGGCTAATGAGTCTGATCCTGGGGGAAGACCCAACCCCAAAGAACCAAACTAAGTCGCTCCACACGTGGTTTTAGAGCAAGGTAACCTGTTCCCAGGAGTCACCGTGCAGATCCATTCCCACATTCCCCTAGGGGCTCCCTTCAGCAGGGTCAGCTCTACTCAGAGGGGTGGACAACAGTCCTGGCTTGAGACTGGGAGGCGCTGAGAGGACATCAGTTCCGAGCTCTGCCTCCTGGTCTGTGGGATGGACTGCTGACACTGCTCTGTGGCCACATGGCCCTCTGTGAAAAGGGCAGCCTTTGTCATTAGTTGTGGCCCTAAGGCATCTCCCACAGCCTTTCACTCACTACCCATGGGGCTGATTTCAGGCCCTTCACTGTTTGTCCTTTCCCCTGCCTTTAGACTTTGCACAGGCTGCCCCTCCCCCTTTCCTTTTCTTCCTCTATCCTTCTCCCCCCTCCCTATCTCCTTCGCTTTCTCCTTCCTCCTTCCCTCTCTCCTTCCTGCCCACTAGGGTCCTACTCGCAGAGAATCCCCAGCGCTGAAGGATCTCCTGTCACTGACCTCAGCACCCAACCTGAGCGCGTGCACGTGCGCACACACACACACACACATACACACACACACACACACACACACACCTCCTTAGAACTCCATACCCCTCCCCCTCTCAGTGAGCACTGTTCTCAGTATTCATGCCATTTTCTGTACACCCTGTCCCCACACAGCCCCCAACTGCAGTGTGCAAGGGCAGGTGCCTCACGGCAGCAGCTTAGGCGGTGCCTACTCTGCGGGATGCACTCAGTGAACACAGAGCAGTTGCAATTAGGGGTAAATTTGCCCCTGTGGTTCCCTTGGTCTGGCGCATCCTACATACTTGGGGTCTCAGTCATGAGATTTGGTTTGGTTTGGTTTGGTTTTGGCCAGCTCCTCTCTGAATGCCAGGAGGCTCTAAGGATCCCCAGAAAGGGGACATCAGTACAAGTTGCAGTTCAAGGGTCAGGGAGAAGAGCTATGGCCCTGAGAAAGGCTCTATGAGAAGTGTCTGAACAGAACTGGCTAGGGGGCAGGGCAGGGACTGGGCTGAGCTCTACACCAAGTTTGAATCCAGACAATGGCAAAATAGTGGTGAGTTCAGCACATAGTAGGACCTTTCCATCAAATACTGTCTGTGTGATGAGCACTTCCTGGGCTTGATCTGCTGACTTCTGATGGAAACACCTCTTTGCAGAGTCCAGTGACTGTTCCTAAAACACCCAGGGAAAGAATAAAAAATCAAGGCGGTTTACCCATACTCACAGGTAGTGTCAGGTCAGCCTAGGGCTTGGATCCCAAATCTGCGGTGAGACGTGGGCTCCCTAAGCCAAAGCCCCTTTCAGCTGAGCCGGAGTCGTCAGTCCCCACTTTAGACAGCCCCGGGTCACCTGAGCACCCTCTCCTCTGTCACGTGAGGCTCAGGACAGCCAAGTGATTCCGCTTCCACCCGCGTGCGTGAAGTGAAGGGCCATTTCTCTTGTCTTGCACCTTAAGAATCTTCAAGTATATATGGTTTTAAAAAGAAGATGGGAGGAAGTAGCCCGGAAGGCAATGGGGGATTATCAGCCCTCCTCCGGGCTCCTGCTCCAGAGCGTTCCTTTCCTTCTCTACACACATCTTCTCTACCTCACAGGTGCAGCTCCGGGGCCAAGTCTTTGACCCCAAGCACATCCTGGTCCGTTGTGTCCCAGATGAGAACCACGGAGAGCAAGGGTCTTGCTCTCTGCCCTGTACCTTACCCCCGGGGGTGAGGGGCATGACCAGGGTGGAGGTCAGAGGTCGATGTGGGTGTCTTCCCTCAGCCGCCCTCCGCTTTGCTTTGTGAGACAGGGTCTCTTGTGGAGCCCAGACCTGTCCTGAACTGGGCCCTGAGCCTCGGGGATCCTCCTGTCTCTGCCTCCCAATCCCTGGGATTACAGGGGCATGGGTCATGCCTGGATTTTTTTCTTTTTTTAACATGGGTTCTGAGGATCTAGGCCTTCAGACTTGCAGGCCAATTGCTTGACCGACTGTGTGTATTGGTTACTTTTTCTGTGGCTGTGATAAAATACCATGGCCAAAAGGCAACTTAAAGAAAGAGTTTATCTCGGCTGTGGTTCCCTGGGGGTAGAGTCTTCCTCGTGGTGAAGGTGTGAAGCCCGAAGCTGGCTGATCAAGGTCCCCCTGACACATTTGAAACAGAGACAGAGAACAGGAAGCAGAGAGAAACACATCGAGTCAGGTGCTGCCTTGGGGGGCTCCACCTCCTAAAGGTTTCATAACCTCCTCAAACGGCACCACCAATTAGGGATCAAAAATTCAAATACCTAAGTCTCTGGGGGCCGTTTCTCACCAAACCACCAGACTGAGCCGTTTGCTGGCTGCTTTTGATCCCATTTAGTAATCCATGAGTGTTTCCTCTTGGACGTCCTGGAGTCCCTCTCGGCCCCACCATCCTTCCTAGCTCGCACCATGACAATTGCATCTTCCTTTGGTCTCTAGTGGCTTGGGAGCTGCTCAGAAGGCTTATTTCTACAGCCCACACAGAGAGCCAGCCCGCTACAGACGGCGGGCTGTAAGCATTTGTTGCGGGCTTGAGCGCAAAGGCTCAGACTCCATTAACCTCAGAGTGCACAGCACTGCGTCTCACTGCTTCCCTGTGGCGTGAGCTCGGAGGACACACTGATTTTAATGCCAGGCTTCGTGTGTATGTGGGGTGGGGAGTGTGGGCGTGTGGGGTCTCCAGTTCCGTTGAACGGAAAGCTAAGAGATGAAGAGGCTTACAGAGCTGGCTCACTGTCCCTGCTTTCTAAAGTAGAACGTTGCAAGAACACAACTAAACGGTAGGCTGGCTTGAAGGCAATGGTGGCCTTCCCTTGGAATGAGCCTCACAGCTGATCTCACCTACTGCCCCCCTTCCCTTCCATCTCCTCCCTTCCCCCAGGATTACCCCTTGTAGATATTATCTGGAGTCTATGCTCTGCAATGGGCTGGCCCTTTGAGAAACAACTGTGCTGTAGTTGATGAACCATTGGCAGCATCAGGACCTAGGAAGCAAAAAGACAAGCATCTAAGGCCCAGGGTTAGAGACACAGGAGCACACAGAGGCACAGTGCTGCTGTTTTGACAGAGGCAGAAAGGGTGCCGACTTCCGGAAGCCATCTCAATAATTGATGCTCAGAAAATGGGTCATTGAGGCTGGAGAGATGGCTCCGTGGTTAAGAGCACGGACTGATCTTCCGGAGATCCTGAGTTCAAATCCCAGCAACCACATGGTGGCTCACAACCATCTGTAATGAGATCGGATGCCCTCTTCTGGGGTGTCTGAAGACAGCTACAGTGTACTCAAATATAATAAATAAATCTTTTTTTAAAAAGGAAAGAAAATGGATTATCTATGTACAGAGAAAGAAACAAGACCCCAGTCTCTAACCATATACAAATCCACTCAAAGTGGCCAAAGGTTTAAATATAAGCGCCCAAGCTTTGAAACTCCTATGCAGAGTCAGAGGAGAGATGCTTTAGGACATCGATCTCGACAGTAATGTGAGGATACAGGGCCCTTAGTGCAGGCAACAAAAACAAAAGCGGGTGGGTGGATTCTGTAAGTAGAAGGCAAAGGACCAGCAAAGGAACCAATCACCAGGATGGAGAGGGAGTAGGGGAGGCATTTGTGAACTACGCGTCTGGGATGGGGTTAAAACCCAGGGTTTATGTGGCTCTTAAAGAACTCAACAACCAACAAAATAATCTGATTAAAAATGAGAGAATGACCTAAATAGATATTTCTCCAAAGAGGATAAGCAAGTGGCCATCACGCTCAAAATCACTCATCGAAGCAAATCAAAACCACAGGAGAACTGTTCTGGCAAGGATGGGCGCTGTCAAAAAGGAAGAGAGCAGCAGTCCTGGCATGGTGGTGGGCTGGCGGGCTGGCAGGCTGGCGGGCTGGCGGCTGGTGGGCTGGCGGGCTGGCGGGCTGGTGGGCTGGCGGGCTGGATGGGAGACATGGGTGAACTGGGGTCTGCCCAAGCCATCCTGCTGCTGGGTATAGCCAACAAGTGGAATCTGTGTGTAAAGAAGATAGTTAAACTTGAGGGCTGATGGCAGCAGGTCATTCTTAGCCTTGTGTAGCCCCAACCCCAGTTTCCATTAAATGGGTAAGAAAGTGGTATCTAGAAACAAGAGATAGTATTCAAGCATAATAGATGACTGATTGCTATCATTTCCAGTAACACAGAGGAATCCGAAGGACGTGTAAAGGAAGACAAGACAGGTCCAGGAAGCCATAAGCCATATGTGGAGACAAAAACCACAGACCTCGGAGAAGCAGAGAACAGGACGGTAGTTACTGGATCCTAGAAAGGCTGCGGGGAAGGGATAGGGGAAAGACTGGGTCTACAGGGTGCAGCGGGAAAGGAGATGAATTTTAACGTTCTGTTGCAGAGAAATGGCATATATCTGAAGTAACAGGTACCTTTGGGGCTCACTGCACTGTGTGTGTGTGTGTGTGTGTGTGTGTGTGTGTGTGTGTGTGTGTGTGTGTTCCCACTGCCTCATACATGCACAAATCACCATGTGCTCGCTTTAGTTCTTCGTTTGTTCTGGTGGTTCAGTGCTGGGGATTAAACCCTGGGCTCTGTGGACGTCAGGCGAGCTGGCACCATGCAGCTTCTCAGTGCTTGGCTTTTTGAAAACTATGTGATGGTTGGAGCCAGCAAGACCCCTTAGGAGATAAATATGCCCATGGCCGAGCTTGATGCCCTGAGTTCAGGTCCAGAACCCACACAGTGGAAGGAGAGAACTCTATCGTTATCCTCGAACCTCCGCGTGCATCCTGTAGCATGCACATGCATAGGCACACACAAATAAGAAAAATACAATTATTTTAAAGATTAATAAAAACATGTGTTCATTAAAAATAGAAATGAATGTTTTAAAAGTCTCAACCCTCAGTTTCTAGCTGGGATGGGGGGTAGTGATCGTGCGGTTCCCTTCTTCAGAAGGCCACAGAAAGAGTCAGTGTGAAATACAGTGCAGAAAGCTCTATGATCAAACATGGCTGCAAACAATCATAACCCAGAATTCAGCAGGGAATCATAAAAGCAACAGTGACAACAGTTTTGGAAGGTAGACACATTGGATTTTATCAACAATCAACACATTCGAACCCCAAAAGGATGTCCACCCAAGAAGACACTTGCAGATCTCATGTATGATAAAGGTTTAGTGCCTACAATATATAAAGAGCTTCAGTAAATAAGAAGCTCAATGACCAAAAAACTGAGTGGAAATAAACCAGACAGACAGTGGTTAATGTATTTTTATTAGACATTTTCCTAATATCAAAAATGATTCATTAAGTGCAAATCAAAACCACGGGAGAAATGGTCTAGCCCCAGCTATGGTGGGTGATGTCATAAAGGAAGAGAACAGCAATGCCGTCGTGCAGGCACAGGTAGAGCGAGAGAGTGGGAGACATGTTCATGGAAGAAAGTGTATTTCTGAAGTAGACATACAAATTGCCAAGGAGTGTGTGCGATGAGGGACGGGGCCATCAAATCAGTCAGCTGAGAAAAGCAAATCCAAACCATCACGAGACGCTGCTTTACATGCACCAAGATGGTTGCAGTTTTCTAAATTGAAATTAGCAAGTGTTGGTGAGGAGTCTGAGAAATATGACCCTTTATACAATGCTGGTGGGAATGTAAAGGGGTGCAGTAGCCATGGAAAAGTCTGAGGGTTCCTCAAAAAAGTTCAACGCAGAGTTGCAGTATTGTCTAGCAACGTAATCTTAGCATTGCACCCAAAATACTCCAATTTTTTAAAAACCGAATATGAATGTTCATGGAAGTACCGCTCATAGTAGCAAAGAGCTGGAGATTATCCAAATGTCCATCAACAAATGAGGAGATAAGCAATTGTGGTATATCCATTCAGTGGAATAGTATTCAGGCGTAAAGGAAGTGAAGTACTGATGAATGCTATGACATGCATGAATCTTAGAAGCACTGTGCTGGGGGAAGAGACCAGACACAGAAGATAGCACAGCGTGTGGGCTCGTTTCTACAAAATGTCCAGGATGGGCAAATTAGTTAAGACAGAGGATCACAAGATGACAGAGGCAAAGAAGGGAACTGATTTCTTAAAAGGTATGGAAGGGTTCCATTTGGAATGATAAAAATGTTTAGAAAGCTAGGTGTTGTGTTCTATAAAAAGATAAGGAGAGAAAGAAGATGTTTGGTGGAAGTGTGTCAGGCATGGCAAAACGGGGGTGGCTCTATAGGGGTGGGCATGCTGAGGCTTCCCTTCCCCCTGAGGAACCAGCCACATCTGGCTGTTGCCAGGCAACTGTGGGCAGAGCTTAGACAAAATGCTAACACCAGGGATATGGCTCTGCAGTAGAGCACTTCCCTAGTGTGCACAAGGCCCTGAACTAGATAGAGTAGTTGCTGTACAATATTGTGAATGTTCTGAACCAGCAGCTAGTTTTTTGCAGTGTGAACTTTATCTCAATGTATAAAACTAACACGCAATTCACATAGTAGCTATCTGCACTACCCTGGCCTGTCCCAGGAGACATGGTGTCTTCTCAGAATAAATGTCTCAGAGCCACCCATTTCACTTTTGGAGGAAGTTCTGACATTCACTGGAGGGCGACCAAGCATTTAGGATTCCAGCCTTTGTGGACCATTTCAGATTCAAAGCATGACAGAACTCCCTTCGAGACCCCAGCTCCTCCATCCGCCGTTTGGATCTTCTTAGCACCACATCTGACACTAGTTTTATCAATTAATTAATTAATCAATTAATTAAGTTAGTTATCTATCCCTTGCTAGAATCTCTCAAGGATTGTGGACACTTGATTCTTTACCTCTTTCTCCAGGCACAGCATACCTCAGGCGCACAGTAGGTCTCAATGGTTGTATATTACATGTGAGACGGGGGATTTGGTGATGACCCTTGATTTCAGAAGTTACCTGCTGCAGGTGACATCAGAAGAAGCAACTGACCTGTACAGAGCTGTCCCTCCAGCCAGCCTTGGCTAATGCTCGTCACTTCACTTCCATTGGCCCATACTTCAGCACCCTCACCCGCTCACCAGCTTACGGGTGGCAGAGCCCAAGGACAGAAAGTGACATCTTCGTCCTCCCCTCCTCCGGCCCGTCAGGGAGCCACTCTGGGTGGTTTCTGAGCTGGCATCATACAGGGCCGGAAGGCCCATCGCTCCTCACCTGCCTGCTGTGGGGGTGGCTCTTGGCAAGGGTCTGAGTCAGGCATTTGCTTCGCTTTCAGCACCCGGGGGTGGCAGACTAATTAATAGCCAAGCAGCTGGTGGATGTGCCCTGACTGTCTGAAAGATCTGGAGAGGCCCACGGTAGGCAGTGGGGCTCAGTTCTCTAATGCCCTGAGGTAAGAGGGGGACCATGTAATCCTTGGGACAGTGTGAGGTTGTTTCCATCACAGGAGGATGAGGGACAGTAATTGGAAGGTTTTTTATTCTTGTCTTGGCCTGGCCACTAATGACATGAGATTGAGAATGTTCCGGAACCCTACTGGATGTCAGTGGTAACCCCGCCTACCTGCTGCAGAAGTAGGCGAAACAGGCAAACCACAGTGAGGAACCAACACTGGTTCACTCTTCCCTGTACTCTGCTTGAAGAGGCTCTGTGGAGCAGACAGGCCAGGTGCTCAGGAAAGGCTGCACCCCTGCCCTTCCCTGTCCATCTGTCCACACGTCATGCATCAGGCTGTAAATCCATGTTTGTCTTGGAGGTCCAACAGCCCTGGGCCATCCTTGGAAACTTTCTGTGGGTTCCATAAATGACCCCTCTTCCCAGGCAGCAAGGCTGGGGCTGGAGTGACCACTAAGGACCCAGTGAGTACACACACACACACACACACACACACACACACACACACACACACACACACACCTGCCTTTCTCTCCCTCCCTTCCTCTTTTCCTTCCTCCCCTTGTATCTCTCTTTCTTTTCCTGAGCATACACTGAAATCAGCATGGAACTTGGTGACTCTCAGGTCCTTAGTCCCAGGACACATCTCAGCAGAATTTGAGGTCAGCGTAAACATTTCTCTTCTCTGTGATATTTCGAGGCAACTCTCTTTTTATTCACCTCATCTGCTTCTTTTCTGACTAAAAAACAAATACATACTGTATGCTAATTGTAGAAAATTTGGGGGAAAATGCAAACCTCCCACAATTCTACTCCCCAGAAATAGCTGTCGTGTGTTGACATAGCCACTTGGGAATAGTGCGTTTAAATCGCTGGGCTACATACTTACTGCTTATTAATTCATGCAGGTATCTGAGTGTGATTGCTTTGCATGTATCTAACTTGTTACACAGGTTTCCCCACTATAAGGTCCGGAAACCCTGGACCTGTTGTCTGAGCTGTCCCTCTTCTTCACTGCCTGGGCGAGGCAGAAGGACAGGCTGTGACTTTCTTAGGATCTCCTCTCTCCCACAGCCCATGGTAGGCGCAGAGAACTGGATAGAGCCAATGTCTCCACGGCTCAGAAAAGGTGTGCTGGGGTACTTCTAGCTGGCCGTCACGTCAGGATGATTTGCCTCTCCCTTCTCTGCTTCTCCCTAAGAAATGGCAGCATCTCGGAACAGATTATGTCCTTCATCACAGCGGGGCCCTGCACCCAGGAAGCCCTGCCTTTGCAAAGGACCAGATGACCTGATTGATGTCACACTGACAGTGTGCACACATGATTCCCATAGCTCCACGAGGCTGGTCTGATGCTTCCCTTTATCACCTGCTGGAGCAGAGGCTCAGTCCAAGGTCACGGGGTTACAACACGACGGCTCTGGTACCCTGGTAGCCTTGAACTCCAGAAGCCCAGAGCCCGCCTGGTGTCCTCCGACATGAGACATGCTTCCATCTGCAGACGTGGATCCCAGGGAAGGGGCTTGCAGCTGGCCCTCCTTCATGATTCTAAGGCTACAGCAAAAGCAGAAACTAGAGGCAGGGATTGGGGCTCAATGTCCAAATGCACCACTCCTGTTACCTGCCTGCCCTGGCTACTCCTGGGCGATGACCGCCTGGCTACTTCTCCCTCTGTGTCTGTCACCACCTATCTTGTTCACAGCTCCATTTCCCCTCGTGTCAACGGATCGCTCAACAAAATGTTTTCCATCGTTGCCAGCTATTTTTATCCCTTTTATCAGAGTTATTTCCTTTGTAAATAGCTTCCTGGCACAGGGGAGGCAGCCTTCCTCGGTTCCAGCAAGTGCAGTGGGGACAGGGAGGGTGTGGGCACCTATCAAGGGAGGGAAGAGTAGAGCAGCCTTGGGCCTGGCTGGCCTTGGGGACTGCTCGTGCTCTGGTGATGGCAGCAGGGGGGACGGACGCTCATTCATTCCATCTCCATTGTTGGGACTGTTTGAGCAGGCAGCCTGTGCACAGGGCCTCGGAAACACACAATTAGCGGCAGGCTCCCAAAATAGACTCAAAATCGGCAGCATTTCGTTTAGCTCGGGGCTTTTCATGCCCGCAGAGGGAGAGCATTTCTGCTCCCAAATACACATCTATTTTACAATAAGACAAACGCTTCATATCCCTGCTGTTAAATCCAGCCACATGCCCTTCACTGCCAGCCAGCTCTGCTCCCAAGTCCTCAGCCAGCATTTCCTTTTGTGGCTTTGAGAGATGCTCACAGCAGCGTCCTCATCTCAAGCTTAGCTTAGCACACTCTCTCAGAACTGCCGAGCAATTAGCTCTCAGGAGCTGGGATTTTCATCAGCTAACACCGCGTGCCCAGCTAACACTGCATTCCGGCTGCTGCCCTAACAGCTCACTTTCAGAAGGTGCTGCTGATGCCAATGTTGCGGGATTAAAAAGACCCAGCAAGACATCCACGAAAGCCTCCCAGAGCCAGAGGTCACCCCAGACCACTGCAGACAGCCAGGTCTGCTCTCAGAGTGTGGCTGGTTGTCACTGAGCTTTTAAAAGGACATGAACTTCCCAAGGAGCAGAGTCTGGGGTGGGGGACTGAGTCCAGAGAGATCAGATTGGGACTGAACTCAGGTCAGAATCCCTACCGCTGGATTTACAACCTCAGGTTCCCATGACACCGCCCTCTGCACTTACATGTGGAATGTAACGTTTGTGGAAATTTTTGGCCAGGGCCCTTAGGCTAGAGGGTCACATCTGGCCAGATGGGTTGCTTTTCTCGTTGTCTGTGACTGTATGGTTCCTTGGGAGGTGAGTAGTTACCCGGTGGAGACTAGATGGCTGCCAAATCTAAATCTCTCCTGGCTGGCTCTTTATGGAACAAGAGTGCTAACCCCCAGCCTGGCTAGTAAATCCTGTGAGAATAGAAACAGGGTGCCCCCCCTAAAGGCTCAGGGGCATGCTCCCCATTACCCAGACATCTGAGACAGCGGTGTGTGTACCCAGAATGTAGGACTTTCACAGAATAGAAATTCATCCCAGGAAGTAAAGCCTCACAACGATGTGCACGTCGATGTGCAAGCTCTCCAGTGTGTTTCTACACAAGGACTATGGAGGCAGATTCACAACCTCCTGTCTGTGAGTCACAGTCATCGCATCTGTCAAGTGGGTACATTAACTTAGTGGGGCCGTTACAAGGATTTGGCATAATTTAAGTAGAACTCAGGTTTTTTTTTCTCCTATTGAAAATATAATTTCTTTCATTCAATATATTTCGATTATGGTTTCCCCTACCCCTACTTATCCCAGTTCCTCCCCACTTCCCCCTCCCCCATCCAGATCTACAAGATTTCTGTCTCTCCTTTGAAAACAGGCATGTAAGGAACAACAATAAAATAATAAAATAAAATAATAAAATAAACCAAACAACTCAGAGCAAGACAAAAACAACCAAACAAGAAAAAGAGGAAGAGGAAGCACAAGAAACAAATGCAGACCCAGAGACACGCATCTGCACACACAGGAATCCCATAAACACGCAGAACTGGAGGTCATGATATATACGCACAGGGCCTTTGAAAAAGGCTCTAAGAGTTTCCAGAGATGCCGTCAACTTCATTTTGTGCAGCCTACCCTTACGAGTCGTTTCCCCAGTTGTATTCCCTTGAGGAAAACTAAACCTTCATTTGCAAGCCATTCAGTCGGAGACAGCTTCAGGTTAGAGGTGGGTTCAGGAGTCCACTTCTCCTTCAGCCCCAGGACCCCGTCTGGTGCAGGCCTGTGCAGGGCCATTGCACGATGCCTCAGTCCTCCTGAGTTCACAGATGTGCCAGTCCTGTTGTGTCCAAAAGGCTAAAATGTCCCACAAACGTCCAAGCGCGGAGAGCAGGGTCATGGGAACCAAAGGTTGTAAATCCAGCCGTAGGGATTCTGAGTTTTGATTCTTTGAAACACTATGATTCTTTCTCAGACTTGGCTCCCCTCGTTGGTCCCTACTGACAATGACATATCCTGTGGGACCTCCAGCCGTTTGTCCCTCTCACAATGGCTCACATGGTCACACAGAGCGAGGGTCCTTGAAACACGGTGTACAGAGGTTGGTGTGTTTTAGAATAGCAGACCTGCACCTAAATCTTTACCCTTGACCCTGGACCTCACTGAACCATGTACCCTTGTGCATACAGGCTCCCCTCTCCACATCTCACTTTGTTTATCTGGAGATGGGAGGGAATCAGAGCCTTCCTGGTAGGTTAACAGATAAAACAATGTATACTGTATGTTTAGGACCAGTTCCCACTTGATAATCACGTATGGCAGTCGGTTGTTTCCTCCAGAGGGCCTGTTTTAGGTACAGTTTTCTGAGTTTACACAGGAATAGTTCATTTTGGCTGACTACAGGCCCTTGCTAGACTCTGCCTTGAGAACAGGAAGCTCTGAGTGGTCTCTGCTGTGTCGTTGAACTCATGAAGCCCAGGAAGCCAGCCCAGCCGTGCTCCTGGCTTGAGACCCACCTGAGTCTTCAGAAACCGGCGCTTTCCTGGCTCTGGCTCTAATTGGGCAATTTTGAGTATACTGTTCCTGTATAGATGGCCTGACTTTGAAAGCTAGGAAATTTCTGAATGGGCCTTGCCCAGCTGACTTGTGCTGTTGACCCAGCTGGGAGCTAGCTTTCTGTTATTTGATAATTTCTCAGTGTCAAGTGGGTACTTGTACACAGAAATCTAAGGCTGATCTGGGCTGAAACCTGCATGGAAGGGTTCTGGCTGCTCGGATTGCCCTGTGCCTATGCTGATCTTCGGGGAAGGGGGCAGTGTTTGGGGTTTCCTGGAGGAGGTGCTGGCTTTCTATCAGACTTGGAGTCTTAGTTAAGATTTCATTGCTGCAAAGAGATACCATGACCAAAGCAACTCTTACAAAGGACAGCATTTAATTGCGGCTGGCCTACAGTTTCAAGGACTTAGTCTATTACTGTCATGGTGGGAAGCATGGCAGTGTGCAGGCAGGCATGGTGCTGGAGGATCCAAGAGGCAAGGCAGCCAGGAAGAAACTGTCTTCCTCAGGCAGCTGAGAGGAGACTATGTCGCACTGGGCAGACTTGAGCATATAGGAAAGACCTCAAAGTCCCATCTCCATAGTGACACAGTTCCTCGACAAAGGCCACACCTCCACTAGTAGGACCACACCTCCTTATAGTCCACTTCCTATGAGCCAAGCATATTCAAACCACCACACCTGGAAAATCGTTTTTATCGCAGAATTTTAGTTCCTCTCAACAAACTCTTCCATGAAGCTGGGTATATGGACCCATGCATAGTAGGAGGTAGGAGCAGAAGGGTCAGTTAAGGCCATTCTTAGCTATATAGTGAGTTCAAGATAAGCCCGAGTCATGTGAGATCCTGTCTCAAAAATTAGGAAAGGAAATTGGAAGCGTTTGACTTGGAGGTGGGACTGGCTCCCAGTGAAAGGTTCCCTCGGGGACCTGAGTTCAGGAACTCTGTGTGTGTGTGTGCGTGTGTGTGTGTGTGTGTGTACATGTCTGTGTGTTCATGTATGTGCATGTATGGAGGCCAGAGCTGATATCAAGCTTCTTCCTTAATTGCTCTCGCTCCCCACCCTTATTTTTGAGACCGTCTCACTGAACCTGGAGCTCACTGACTTGGCTCCACTTGGCTGTTTCCCCAGCCCTGGGACTCCAAGGACATGCCTCCATCCAGCCCTTTACATGAGTGCTAGGGAACACATGTGCCCGTGTTCATATAGCAAGTACTTTACCTCCCCAGCCACAAGAACTCTTTCCAAAGACAGGCACGGAGCCATGAAGATGTGCTAGACAGGTGTGTCAGGAATCTAATGTCGCACAACAAGTATGTCAGCCAGGTTAACAGGCAGTTCCATAGCACAGAAGGCCTGGGGCACATCCAGATGCCAATGCGAAGAGTGTAGTTCTCTTTCCCATTACAGTCCATGGCTGACCTTCCTTGGTGGGTTGCCTTTCCCCCCACTGATTCAGGAACGCAGGCTCCTTCAGCCTTGGGCTCCAACATAGTAAGGAAGGAGAGTAACATGGGTTTGGCTCACCGTTGGGAAGGAGAGAAAGGCCCTGTATGCCGTAGGCCCTGAGCTGAAACTCAGTTCACTAGCAGCCTTTCCAGAAGCAAGAAATGCTTCCAAATCAGTCAGAAGCCTGACTTAGAGGGTTTACTTGATTGTTGTGAAGTAAAAATGTCACCACCTGCGTGCCAATCAAGTAATGGAGAGAGTCAGTGGTTAGCCGTCTGTGCTGTGTGAGGCGGGTGCTTGGAGCGTGGCATTGCCTCTGCCTTAGAAAGGATGTTAAGAACAGTAGGGTCCTGGAGATGGTGCCGTGATGAGTGTGCCAGGTCCATAAAAGCAGGAATTCCTAGTCCAGGGAACAGCAGAGACAAAGGAATGTGGTATTACCTGCAACGGTAAGGGTGCATACAGGTGAGGCTGGATAGACAGGAAGGACAGGCTGGAGAGCCTCAACTTCCACAGCCGGGGCTTGGAAGTAAGGCTCCAGGCCAAGTCGGTCCTAGTGCTATAAAAACCAAGAGTCCTGAGCACACCAGCCACCGCAGCACAGCCTCCTGCGACTCTCGGTTTGGGAGCACAGATGCTCAGTTACCGTGGATTGTCTATTTTAAGACACTTGCGATTACGTTCCAGAAGGCACAGAAGGACGGAAGAACGAGGGGAGGGGTAGATCAGGAGGAAGAGGCAGCTGGGAGGGAATGGGAGGCTGGGTGTCACCCTGCACCCTGCTCGGACCCCTGTGCGGGAGCCAGGCAAGTCTCTTCCTCAGTACTGTAGAGTAAATCACACAGTCAAGGGGCTGGCTGGGCTCAAGGCTGGGGTCTATTACTAACCTTGGTAGGATCCGCTCACTTCCCCTCGGTGCCTGCTTCCTCCTCTGTTGAATGAGATGATGACAGTGCCTCCCCTTCACAGTTGCCTGAGGATTAAGATGAGATAAGGATAGGAAACACGTTTAACCCACCTAGCCCGTATTAAAGGCTCACAGCAAGCTCCTCGTGGAGTGTGTGAGTTCTATTATCGTTATTAGTTGTGCTGGGTGAGGCATTGACTGCTTTTCTTCTTACTGACAAAGCAGCCCAAGGAAGGAAGGGCTTATCTCGGCCCACTGTGTGAAGGTGTACAGCCTGTCATGGTGAGAAAACCACAGCACTGAAGACTCTCTGGCAGTGTGGCAGCTTCCAAGTAGGACTTCCTACTTCTCATGCCTCCGTGAAACAGAAAGCAGAGACAGGACCAGAAGCAAGCTCCACACCTCAAGGCTTTCCCCAGCAAGCTGCTTCCTCAAACCAGGCTCTGCCACACAAAGGTTCCACAGCCTCCCCAAACAACCCCACCAGCCAGGAACAGATGTTTACATGCACGACCTGCAGGGGACATCACACCCAAACTGAAACAGGGCTGAACAAGCTTAGTGGCCACCCCTTCTCCTGGGATACATCGGAATCTTTAGATTTCAGAAAAATCAGATTTCAAACCATTGTCTCAGAGCGTCTTCAATATCCCTGACAGTTGCTCTTTCTAATCCAATTCTTCCTCTTCAAAGATTGAGTGAATATCTAGAAAAGCTCCTTTTTAAGGCCAAATCCATTTTCCTAGCATCAGCTGAGCCAGGCCCTGGGGGACAGTCAGGCTGAAGCGATCCAAAGTGGCCGCGGCGAGAAAGCTGCTCACATAACAGTCCTGGCTGCACAGAGCCACCGCCCTCTGCGTGCTACCTCAGCATCCTTTCGGGTCAATAAATCTTTACGGAATTTTCCATGTTCTGACTCACTCCACAGCCAATTTTAGTCACGTAACTTCTCCAAAGTGAATGAGGATTGACCTGGACTAATGCCCTTTCCAAAAGAAGCCATTCTGTGTCCACAGCCACCTGCCAGATTTCCACCTTTGGCTTAGCTGCCCTCTGACTTTTCTACCTGAGCATGAAGATACCGGTGTCATACTTCAGAAATACACATCTGGAATCCTTGGGTTCTGGTTTCTTTAAATAATTCACTGTAAGGCCCCAGAAGGTGAGTCACAGGAAAAGGTGGTTATTTTGGTTGATGTATTTTAAGTCATGAAATTGTATCATCGATGAGTTTTCACTCACAGGCCAAACAAATATATGGGTCTCAAAGTCTCCACTGCAGTGCATTTGCGATGAAAGCATTACCTGGGTTCCACTTCAACAGATGACTGATTTCTGGATGCTACAGTTCTCAGACGCCAGACTCCTTCAGAATGAGGCTCCATCTCTGATGTTCTTCAGAGAGGCTGTGCAGATGTGTCCACCAAGGTCACCTGTGCTCATTGCTCTGTTCCTAACCCTGGGATGGAGTTGAATATGGCCCCTCTGTGTAGCCAACTCCAAGTTGTATTCAACAGTGACCCAGACAAGCCCAGAACCTGACCATGCAATAAATGAATAAGGTCTTACAGATGGGGACATACGGTTAAAAGATGATGCCGACTTCCTCAACCCTGTAAAACCTCCATGTTTGCCCTCAGAACCTGTTCGGGCAGTGCCTAAGGAGAACCTTGGAAAGCTTCTCTTAAGGTTTCTGAAACCCAGGACCCAATGTAAAGTCTGCTCAGCTCTTCAGCACAAACAGAGGGTCAGCCTCTTGCTGTATCCCACAACTTCCCTGCAGCTACATTTCAGATACTAGCTACTCAGCTCCAAGGCAGACAATGGAGACCACAGTGGGCAAGCCTGTTCTGGCCCATCTTCCACTACTATAACATAGTGCCCGAGGCTGAGTGATTTATATAAAATAAAAAAACACACAAATAGATTTATCTAGCTCATGATCCTGTAGCCTGGGGAGTCCAAGAGGCTGGCCCTGGGATCTGGCAATGCTCTGTTGTGTGGGATAAGAGGTTGGAGGGCAAGAGAAGACAAGAATGGGAAGGCAAACAGGGCTGACTTCTCACCACAGCCAACCCACTCCTAAGACACTCTCAACCCAGGTTCTGTCCTCCTGATCTAATCTCCCCCTATCCAGTCCCATCTCCTAACACTGTCACACTAAGGCTGAGTTTCTGGGACATGGACTTGGAGACACAATGAAGTGTTGGCATAGCCTCATCCCTATCCCCTCACCCCTCTGTCTTTCCCCCTCTATGTCTCCCCCTCCTTACACACTGTTGCCCCAGCCACCTTGGTCTTGCCACATCCTCCCTCACCCCTTCTCTGTCAGGTTCCTGCAGTACCGCTACCTTCCAGGTCTACCAAACTCTTACCAGGTCTCCAGACCAATCCCCAATGCTCTCTCTCCCAGGAAGGTTTCCTGGATCTCCTAGGGTAGAAGTTTTGACCTGTCCTCCCTCAGAGTTCACTTATCTTTACAGCACAGTGTGCAATGTTGGATTCCTACACCTTCCTGGGCATGGGAACCTTGACAGTTCCTGCAACATTGTGTAAGGAGTGGGCACTGACATTGGTCCAGCATGTGGGTATTCTTATATGTCATGTTGTCACATGCCAGAATATGCCTGGAATACAAAATACCTCTATCCCAACAGGGCTGTCCAGTGCCAGCCCTTTAGTGTCTGTCTGTCTGTCTGTCTGTCTGTCTCTCTCTCTCTGTCTCTCTCTCTCTCTCTCTCTCTCTCTCTCTCTCTCTCTCTCTCACACACACACACACACACACACACACACACACACACACACACACACACACACAGAGTCTTCCTTCCCTCCTCCACCCAGGCAACCACTAGTATAACTTCCACTACAGTCTCTCTTCCCTCCATTTTCCTCAGTTCCTACCTCCTCCTCCTCCCCCATATCCACTGCTCCTCTGTTTTACTTCAGAAAAGAGCAGGCCTCTCAGTGATACCAACCGAACTCGGTATAGCAAGATGCACTAAGACTAGGCACAAACCCCCATATCAAGGCTGGAAAAGGCAACCCAGTAGGAGGAAAAGGGTCCCAAAAGCAAGCAAAAGAACCAGAGACACCCCTTCTCCCACTGTTGGGAGTCCCACAAACACCACAAGCTAAACAACCACAGCTTGTATGCAGGGAACTCAAGGCAGACCCATGTGGGCTCCAAGATTACTGATTCAGCCTCTGTGAGCCCCTGCGAGCTCCTGTGAACCCTGCTTAGTTGAGTCCTTGGCACTGTTCTCGTGGGGGCCTCAACCCCTGGCTCCTACAATCCTTCTACCCTGACTTCTGGAGAGTTCCGCAAGCTCTGCCTACTGTTCGTGTATGGGTCTCAGCATCTGCTCCCATAGCTGTCTGAGAAAGCCTCTCTGAGGTTGATTGGGCTGGGTACTGATCCAGAGTTCTAGAAGTCAGCTGTGGCCTCTGGTGTCATGAGAAAACTTTTGTCACTTCCACATGGCTAAGTAGAATGTGAATGTGTAATCTTTTAATACTAACCCTTCCCATTCAGCAGAATGCCCAAGATTTATGGAAACTGAAGATCAATAATCTATTCTCCTGTTAGTGTTCAATGCTGGTCTGGAGACATACAACCATCCCCCAAAGCCCAAAGGAATGGTGCAGGTTCATCCTCAGAAATCAGTCACTGCAGATTCTCCAGTTCTGTGCAGATCAGTTTTTACTGTTAACTTGACACAATTTAGAACCACACGAAAGAGTTTTAATAAGGATTTGTATAGATCAGTTTGGCCTATGGGTATGAAATACTGTCTTGATTATTAATTAATATAGAAAGACTCAGCCCATTGTGGGCAGCACCATTCATAGGCAAGGAGTCCTGGATTGTTAGGAGACGAGAATATTAGCTGAAAGCAATCATGCAAACAATCTTATTTCTCTTTGCTTTTGACTAAAGATGTCTTGTGACTAACAACTTGAGTCCCTACCTTTACCCCTAGGAATGATGGATTTGGTATTGTAAGATGAATAAACACTTTCTTCCTCAAGTTGCTTTTTATCAGACTATTCTATCACAGACACAGAAATGAGCTTAGAACAAATCCTTTTATTAAAACACTGGAATAACTGCCATTTTCTTTATACTTTAATCTTTGCATGACTTATGTAATATCTTATTAATCTAACGTGATTGCTACATAAGGAAGTGTTATACTGCTCTGTTTAAGTAATAACAAGAAAAAAATCCATACAATATAAACCTTTCCCCCCTGAACATTTTCAGCATACGGTTGGGTGATTTGGGGGCGGGACATGGAGATACGGAAGGCCTCTGGACCACCCACACGTCATGCTTTCGTCATTGGCCATCTGGCTTGTATCTGCATTTAGCTATAATATGTGAAGCTGCTATCAATGTTCGTGTGTGTTCTTTATGTGCATATAAGTCTTTCTTTTACTAGGATAAACACCCAGGAGGGCCATTGCCGGGATACATGCTAGCTGTATGTTTAGTTTTTCAAGAATAAGGCACCTGTCTGCCAGCATAGTGGTACCATTTTAGTCTTGCCAGCAATGGTGGAAACTTTTAGTTAACCCAGTGTCTCCACATCTTTGCCCGCATTGGGCGTGGTCATTAGTTTTCTAAGCTGTTCTGATGGATGTATAGTTGCCCTCACTGGGGTCTTTTTATTTCCCTTTGTGCTGTTAAACATATTTTTTCTGCTTATTGTCCATCTGTACTTCCTCTGTGGTAAAATGTATCTCTGGGTCTTTGCCTATCTAATAACTGGCTTCTCTGTTATACTTCAGTGTACTGTTTGGAGGTCCTCTATGTGTGCTAGATAGGAGACTTCCCCAGTTCGAGCATTTATATTACAACCCATGCAGAAGGTTTGAAATGGAATTGCCTCGATTTGACAGGTGAGGATGTTGAGGAAGGAAGTGGTCGAGTAGCATTTGGCCGTCCCCTGGGCAGCTGAGAGTATTTGCATGGCCAGAAAGAGATTTGAGCAGACCTTGGTGACTCGGGAAAACGGAGCTGTACACAGGACTCAGGAGACATGGGTTCCAGCAATGCTGCACTTCACGGCGTTGCTTTTTCCATACATAGACAGGCACTATTATTATGCCCAGCTTACAGACAGGGAAACTGAGGCTCAGACAAGTCTGACCACAGAATAAAGGTTCCACAGTCAGTCTGACTTCAGACTCTGTGCTCCTAATTCAGAGCTTCCAAGACTTAAAAAAATTCTTTGTAAAAAGTTATATATATATAGATATGTATATATATATGTATATATATGTGTATATGTATATATATGAATGATACTGAAAGATAATCCATCTCCTAAATACTGTTGCACACACATTAAAGAATTAACACTTCCAGAAAACAAAACTCACCCTCCCCACGTGCCGTGCTCTCTGACATTTCCTCATCTTGAAGTCATGCTATTTTTAAAGTGGCATTACTCACTCCCTCTGCTGTTTTCCTAACCCAGTAATGGACACAAGCCATGGTACAGGCAGAGGCAGAGGCACTGTTCGTAGGACAATGTTGATGGTGGGGATGCTGTCCTGGACTGGCACTGGGGTTGAGATCTGGCAGGCACCCAGGGAAGCTGATCTCCTTTGCTTGGACCCCTTAGCAAGCTGGTGGCCCCCAGCACTGCCTTAGGCTGTCTCTGTATCTTCCACTGTGACCCCAATTTGCCCCAGTAAGATCGACACTGACTAGTCCCTGGGAACAGGCACCATCTTGAACTATGTCCTTCATGTCACCAGCTCCTCAGAAGCCAATGCCTCTTTGGGAGGTGAGGTTATGCCCTGTCCCCACGATGCTGTCACTTCCTTCCCCAGAGTCTTTCTGAGTGGGGATTGTTCCCCTAATCAGGATGGAGACTCGGCTCATTACAAGCTGGTGAGGCAACGGCTCTGTGCTCTAAGCCGAGACAGGCTGTCTGGGAGCTTGGCCAGCCTCCCACTGCCCCGGACACCAGGGCAGCGGCCTCTGCATGGAGCCAGCCTGCTGGGTTTGTCTGCCCCTTCCCCAGGGACACAAGCTGACAGACACTGTTTACAGAGACCTCTGTAGTTTTCACTATTGCAAAAACTCAGCCATGATCGTACAGTGAGGTCCAAGTGTCGGGACGACCTCTGCGCAGAGCCAAACAGCACCTAGAACTGGAGGCGGCCTTTACCAGGCACTTGCTATGTACCAGACATCCTGAGGAAAGCTTCCTAGGCAGCCTGCTATACACACTTCACTCTTCAACAACGCTCACTAAGCCTTGCTGGCCACTCAGTCCATGGATAGACACGGTGACTCAGAATGATTTTAGAAGAGCCACCCCAGTGTGGCTCCTGGACCCAATGCTCACCTCACGTGTCATTACTGCTTGCAGGACCTCGACCCCAAGCCTTCTTTCACTAAGTTCAACGGTCAGGTGAGTCTCCTCGAGTGACGTCATACGCCTCACATCTGGACAGCTAGGAAGAGAAGAGGAAATAAAGGAGGCAATGAATCCATTAGATTCACTCCAGCCTGGCTCTTTTCCTATGGACGTGACAGTGTCCCTTGGGTGAGATGTCACGATCCAGAGAGGAACTGCAGCCAGTCCAGAGGGCCCATGTCCCCCTGGGATTTTTGTCTAGAAGACCCGTGTACCCTTGGGTTCTCACACTATATTGCCCAGCTACCAATAGTCATGCTGACAGCCGCACAGAAGTCTCCAACATGACAACCACGAGGCCACAAACATGCCCTCTGCCTCCTCCAGCCACAGAGCCCTCTGAAGGAGATGGGGGCACCGTCCTGTGCCGACTGCAGAGCCTTGCGGAACTTCTCATTAACTGCACTTTAATTACTGCCTGCAGTCGAGGGTTTTAATAAAAGTGAGTCCCAATTAGTCGCTTGTTACTTCAGAAATAATTACTGATAGTGGCCCTTTGTCTTCGTGTTATTTCCGGCTTCATTCCCAAGCCCCGGAACTCTACTCAAACACGCACCTTCCACAGAAGGCATTGGGGTTCCAGGGCACATGAGGAACGTTTGCAGGAACTGTGGATTCCGCATGGGGCATGTGTGTCAGCCCGACATTAGTTGGGGGCGGCAGTAGCCATTCTTATGCATGAAGACTTCTCTTCAGGAAAGAGCCCTGATCTATATCCTGGGCTGGGAGCGGTGGGTCAAGGCATGCTGGCCTCTCTCTACAAACTGGGCCAGGCCCCAGCTGCTGACCTCTGAAAAGACAATTCCCCGCCCCCTGACAATGCCAGGCACAGCCGGATGTAAGAACTGCTTTGGGGGGCGGGCGTGGGAGAGAGTGTGTTGTTTCCAGTGCCAGGGCAGAGCCCCAACCTCTGCTTGCACTTCTGACTGTCCCATCAGGACTTTCTCCGAGTAAAAGATAGCTTTGGAATGCCATGTGGCCCTCAGAGCTCAGACTGAGCCTGTAGCACATCTGTGTTCCTTGGAGGCTGCCTGCAGGTAAGACAGATGCATGGTTTTGTTGGGTGTAGCAATGACATCCTAGCTCCAGGGAGTACCTGTTCGTCTAGCCCACCTGTTTACTTTTTTTTAACCTTTATTCTGTTCTTGATGGGGGGTTAGCTTGACCAGTTTTCCACTGACATAGTTAGTCATTAATGCTGACATGTGTTGGTTGTCAACTATAGGTCAGATACCCTTTAGGGTGGCTTACATTTATTAATTTGCTATCCTCACAGACAACTTCTAAACGTTTGTTTGCATATAAGGAAACTAAGGTATGCAGAGGAGTTGAGTAATTTACCAAGGTCAATCAGCCTGTGGGTGTCAGAGCTCAGCACATTTCTCCCTGTATCCCTCCAAATTTGGCACGTCCTCTGGGGTACCCTGTTTTTTTGTGGAATGGACTTGATCACATCCCCAGTCTGTGTCCTCTAACTCTTCTTCTGTGGCTTCTGAGTCACATATTTCAGAGAGAGAGAGGGGGGAGAGAGAGAGAGAGAGAGAGAGAGAGAGAGAGAGAGAGAGAGAGAGAGATTGGTAGATAGATTGAGTGAGGGTTTGGGTTGGAGTGGTTTGGTTTTTCAAGACAGGGTTTCTTTGTGTACCCTTGGCTGTCCAGGAACTCATTCTGTAGACCAGGCCAGCCTTGAACTCACAGAGAGCCACATACCTCTGCCTCACAAGTACTGGGATCAAAGGTGTGTGCCACCACCACCCAGTGACAACTTTTTTATTTTATTTATGGCCAGCTTCCATTTTGCTCAGAAAGCCTCTCTTGTTTGGACCAGCTGGGTGGCTCTAGCTGGTGGCCTCTGTTCTTAGCTGTTCTGCATTGAATGGGGTGGTGGGAAAACATTGAGTGCAGTTTATAACTCTGGCTACCCCAGTTTGGCGGCGACGTGTCCTCTTTGCCATCATCCCAGCCAGCTCCTGGTCCCCCCTCAGTACCCTGTCCCCTTCCATTGTGAACAGCTTGTCAAAGGAAGAAACCCTCCCTGCTAAGCCAATAATTTTATTTTTCCCCTCACTGAGAATCCTTTCCAGGGAAATTCAAACCATTTGGCTGGAGGACCCTGCTGAAAAGAAAAAAAAAAAAACCCTACACTTTCTCATGTTTTCCTTCTTCCCTCCTGTTCATTTCCTCCGATGGGCCAAACCACAATGTTGTCTTATTGTTCTGAAGCTGAGCTCTCTGTGTTTGGAAGTTCATTTGAAAACCTGCATCCACGAGGCAAAAAAGAAGTTCAGCTTCATAAAAGTTCCACCCCCCCCCCACACACACACATACACACAAGAGACCTTTGAAGGTGTAAAGGGTTTGGGATTAAGAAAGCAAGCGGGTTTGTTGGGAACCAATGGGAGGAGAAGCCCTTGGTCCTGCCAAGGCCTGATGCCCAGTGTAGGGGAATGTCAGGGCAGGGAGGTGGGAAGGGGTAGGTGAGTGGGTGGGGGAACACTCTCATAGAAGCAGGGTGGGGGAGGTGGATGGGATAGGGGATGGGAAACCAGGAAAGGGGATAACATTTGAAATGTAAATAAAGAAAATATCCAATGATTAAAAAGGAAGGAAAGAAAGAAAGAGAGGGGGAAGGAGGGAAGGAAGGAAGGAAGGAAGGAGGAAGGAAGGAAGGAAGGAAGGAAGGAAGGAAGGAAGGAAGGAAAGAAAGAAAGAAAGAAAGAAAGGAAGAAAGAAAGAAAGAAAGAAAGAAAGCAAGCAAACAAGCATGGCTTTGAGGATAGGAGCAGAAAGGACAGAAACAGAAACCTGCCTAGTAAGACTGCCCTGGGTTAGACAAGGGGATGTCTGTGCTTATTCTGCGCGTGCATGCAGCCCAGGCCCAGAGTTGCAGTGCACTTGTGTTACTCACTGTAGCGGGTGCGTGCTGGCCCGGCTCCCCTGTTTGCCAATCCTTGTGAAATGTCAGGTGAACCGTGGGCTGCCTGAGAACAGTGTGTGGAGGTCCGACCCGGCTCTCCCGTTGCTAAGTCACCTCCCTTCTTCCGAGGCTGGCGCACCCTCTGCTTTGCTTCAGCTCTTCGCTGGCGAGTCTGGCCAGGACCATGTCAAACCTCTGGGCTGTCCTTCCTTTTCATGTTTTCCAGAATGAATGGCTGCTGCCTCTGTTTTGAGCTTCCTGACCCCAACCCTGAGTGCAATTACCTTCCTGGTTGCTTTGACAAAATACCAAACAAAAGCAAATTGAGGAAGGTTTGTCTTGACTCGAGGTTTAAAGAGGCACGGTCCATCCGGGAGGCACGACCATGGCCTGCTTCTGTTGTAGCTGCAGCCAGGAGGCAGAAAGAGGTGAATTCTGGGGCTCCGCTGGCCCCGTTTTCCCTCTAGCCCATGGGGTAGCAGTGTCCACATACAGAGTGGATCTTCCCTGCTCAGTGAAACCTCCCTAGAAGCACCCTCACGGAAATGTGCATCATATGTGTGCTTCCTAGGTGATCCTGAATTGTCAAGTCCACAGGGACGATTAACGGTCACACTGCAGCACAGAGATGCGGGTCTGAGGGGCCCGTTGGAAAGTGCCTACAGGAAGCACCGAGAAGGGATGGAGAGTGAGGCTGGACAGGAGAAAGTGGGGTGATCTGTTTGGTGTGCAAGCATCCCCTCTCTAAAAGGATGTGGGTGACTACATTCCCAGGCGAAAGGACACTGTCACTGCCAGTGTGTGGTATCTAGGCAAGGGCAGGAGGAGACAGAAGGTGTCACATCGTCGGCTAGAGCAACCAACTTCTCTAACGTTGCTAACATTGGACCAAATAATCATCAGCCATATTAACTCATCCCTCTCCAAAGCCCCGTGGGAACCAACCTCCGTGTCCCCCAAAACCTTTGAGGAAGGCTTCCGGTATCATCTACAGCTATGGGTGGTCTCTGCAGCCAGAAGCGTTGGATTCCTAAGTGGCTCTGGCCACACTTTCTAGCTCCTCAGAGCCTCAGTTTCCATTCCTACAAAATGGGTCACAAGATTATGGGGTGGTTCTGAGTGTCTGACAGGTCAGCACCCAGCAGCAGCAGGCACCTGCTGGGAGTTCAGTGAGCAGCATGCTGTTACCCTTACACTAATGGAGCAGAAGCACAGATATTGTCCCCAGTCTTAGCCGGAGGAGAGAGAGGGGGCAGGGGGCCTGAGCCCACCCTAAGCTAAGTCTGATGAGCTGAGGGAGGGAGAATGTGAGGGTGCGACTAGGAGACAGGCGTTAGCCCAGATACCCAGCTTCCTCTGCTACTTCGTTCACTCTCCTAGAGAGGATCCATCCCAGAGGCTGCCTTTTCTGAAGCTTTTATGAAGGACCCTGCAGACAGGAGTCTTTCGTGGTGTCTTCAGATTTAGGTTATGAGAGGCACAGGCAGGGTCTGAGTGTTGATTCAGGGGGACCCCAAATGCTCTCTTAATGTGAAACCCAGGGCCCCTCCCCTTGGAGTACAGCTACAGTGAATCTGGCAGAAGTGTTCAGGAAATGCAGAGG